>NW_017617846.1:327500-390841 GCF_001879475.1 Ipomoea nil | reverse complement strand
CCTAAAGCGTCTCTTACGGTTGTGGCTTCAACCATCACTCCCTTTTCGGTTCTCTTCTTCCTAGCAAGCTTAGTCAAAAAGTGAGACTTAATCACCGAAAGTCGGGTAGCTTTAGCAAGATCATGTGTGCCCAACCAATTCAACACCAATTCTTCCCTTTTCATGGTATTCGGCCCTATTGATTCGGCTAGCAAGCTGTGATCCCCTAATCTCCATGCTCTCCATTCTAGTGTTCTTTTATACTCCTCCAAAAGTGCACTATCCGCCCCAATTGTTGATATTTCATCATCACTTCCAACTTCAACTTGATCATTCACAACATCATCCACTTCAACTCTATTTTCCTCAACAAACCCGTGGCTCTCAAGGATAATTGGGTTCGGGTTTTGAGTGGTTAAGGGTCTTGAGATTGGGTGGCTATTTTGTTCTTCGTTAGATCGGACGACATGGGTGTTTGATCCTTCATGGCTTGGTTCTCGGATATATTGTTTAAGGTTTTGGAAGGGGTTGGGCAATTTTCTTTTTCGGGTGGGTTTTGGTAGGCTTGTGGGTAAGGTAGGATTTTTAGGTTCATTGGAGTTGGGTGGCTGAAAGAGGTAGCTATGGTTTGTAATATGCTTGGCTTTGGTAAGGGTGACATTCTTGGTTCTCAAAAAAAATCTCACCAACGGCAAACCCGTAACCGATCTCCTGTTGAAACCATCCATCCACCAAAGGTTTGGCCTTCCTAATAGATTCACACAACCTTCCAAACATAAAGGCACCCCAATCCACACAAACATTGTTCAAAATAATGTCCATAATCAACAACTTTTCTTTTGACAACTTGTCACGGCAATGATACCGGGATTCTACACATTTATGAACAATATCCAACAACAATCCATAATCCTTCTTCAAATCTCTTTTGTTACCATTAACCTTCGGAGATAGCGGTGCGTTTGCATCGCGTACCACGGCCCAAATGGCATTGACATCATGCACATGATTTTCTACCCTCAAATTTGATTCAACAAGATTAAACATCCTCCGAAAATCATCGATATTAATTTCTACATCAACACCTTTGATCATAGAAATAATTGAGCCATTTTCTATTCTAGCATTCATGTATAATTCGGTCACCTCATCTTTATAGAAACCAACATATCTAAAAGTGCAAAAATTTAACAACCCACAAGATTCTAGAGAGTTGATAATTTTTACCCCAATAGATTTGTCCTCCACTTGCTTGTTGAAGTCGGTGACATCTAGAATCATCCCGCTTAGTACACGGCTAGATTTCCTTGTTCCTCCGGTTGTGAATGACTCCATCTCCACTTGATTAATCTCCATTTGAGTAGAAAAAGAATTTAGAAATTTTTGGGTGCAAGATTGGGTGTTTCGGCAGTGAGGTCCGAAAGAAGGATAGAAGGGATGAGTTTTTGGATTGTGAGGTTATTTGGGTAGGATTTTGGGTTTGGGTGATGGGTTTTAGTGTGTAGAAGATTTTTGTGTAGAGAAATTAGAGTGGGTATAGGAGCATTGAGAGATTTTTGGCTTCTTCTAGTGTGTTTTTCCGGCCGGCGAGAGAGAGGAGGAGGAAGAAGACTTTGAGTTCTTCTAGATTTTCAATTCTACGCGTTAGAATTGAGGGAGAAGGGTGAGAAATTACTCTTTTGCCCTCTAGTGGGTAGAGAGAGAGTATTGATCTCTTTGAGGATAAATTCGACCTTCCACATGATTTAAATTTGCCAGCTCAGATTTTTATACTCCATTTGTGAGTACATGGCGCCAAAAATTGTGCTTCAAATAACCGCCAACCTGGAGCAAATCAGATAAAAAAAATCTCGAAAATAATCTGTTAGACCAATAAATACACTCCAGATAAATATTATTATTTCAATTTCATATTTCAATAAAGCTGATTTTCTGAAAAGAAACCTGATAAAAATAAATTGATCAGACAGATACCTAATATCTGAAAAGAATTTCAAGTTCCCAAAACAATTAAATCTTTTGACTTTCTAAAATTGGGCCTAACTTGTTTGACTTTTGAATTTCCAAAAATGTGCAAGCACTCATCAGAATACATCTTCCTTATCATGCAAACCCAAATAGCTATATTCCTCCTAAATATATGCAATTTCATCAGAATTAACCCAATTGAAAAAAAAAAATTGTTCCCCCTAAATTGCATACTCATCTCAAATTAATCTATTTAAACACATTTAGCAAACAAATTACACAAATCAATTATGCTAAAACGTGACAAATTAAATAGACATATCACATAAATAAATTGTAAATTTTAGGTATGCAGTTTTCGTAAGATAAAATTATAACACATTTAGGTACATACAAATTTTACAAAAACATGTACACAATTAAACATATATCATACGTACATACCAATTCAAATTAAAACACATAGATCACATAGATTACATGCAATACACACAGTACGTATAAAAAAAAATAACAACAATTAAGAGTTTAGAAAATGCTTAGCTCATTTCGATCATTCCCATTTCATGCCTTAGAGTTGCAAAACGAGATTCACACAACGGCTTTGTGAGAATGTCGGCAATTTGATTTTCCGTGGGAACATGATCGATTTTCAAATCTTTCTTTTCGACGTGGTCTCGGATAAAATGGTGTCGAACGTCGATATGCTTGGTTCGCGAATGGAGCACCGGATTTTGGGTTATGGCGATTGCACTTGTATTATCGCATAAAATGCTAACATTTTCGCACTTAATCCCATAGTCCAATAATTGTTGCTTCATCCACAAGATTTGTGCACAACAACTCCCAGCTGCAATATATTCGGCTTCGGCAGTGCTCGTAGCTATGGAGTTTTGCTTTTTGCTGAACCAAGAGACCAATCTTCCTCCTAAGAACTGGCATGTCCCTGAGGTACTTTTTCGGTCTATTTTACAACCTGCAAAATCTGCATCTGAATAACCAGTTAGTGTAAAATCTCCTTCTTTGGGATACCATAGTCCCACATTGATTGTTCCTTTGAGATATCGAATTATCTTCTTGGTTGCAATCAGATGACTTTCTTTGGGCTTTGATTGGAATCTTGCACATACGCCAACCGAGTAGGATATGTCCGGTCTGCTTGCGGTTAAGTATAGTAACGATCCAATCATCCCTCGATACATCGTTTGATCGACGTCTTTTCCTTCATCATCTTTATCCAATTTTTGAGATGTACTCATGGGAATTTTGACTGAGTATTTTCCATCTATGCCAAATTTCTTGATAAGATCTCTTGTGTACTTGGCTTGATTTATGAAAATTCCTTCTTCAAGTTGCTTGACTTGCAGTCCCAAAAAGTAATTTAATTCTCCCATCATACTCATCTCGAACCTGTTCTGCATGAGCTTAGAAAATTTCTCACATAAAGATTTATCAGTATTTCCAAAGATAATATCATCAACATAAATTTGTACTAATAAAATGTGATTATTTTCTTGAATTCTAAAGAGGGTTTTATCGACTAGACCTTTGGTGAATCCACAACTAATTAAGAACATTGACAAGGTGTCGTACCAAGCTCGCGGAGCTTGTTTTAACCCATACAATGCCTTCTTTAATTTGTAGACTTGATCACCAACGTCTTTTACCTCAAAACCGGGTGGTTGTTCGACGTAAACTTCTTCTTCAAGTAAGCCATTAAGAAATGCGCTCTTTACGTCCATTTGATATACCACGAAATTCTTGTGCGCTGCGTATGCTAGGAATATCCGGATTGCTTCGAGTCGTGCGACGGGGGCGAATGTCTCATCAAAATCAATTCCTTCTTCTTGTGAATACCCCTTCGCGACTAATCTTGCTTTATTCCTAACAATGACGCCGTCTTCGTTTGCTTTGTTCCTAAAGACCCATTTAGTGCCAATTACATTTTGGTGTGTTGGTCTTGGAACAAGTTTCCATACGTCGTTGCGCTTGAATTGATCTAATTCCTCTTGCATGGCATCTATCCAACTTGGATCGGCTAAAGCTTCATCAATTTCTTTTGGTTCCAATTGAGATAGAAAGCATGAGAACATTGCATCTTGTTGTTGGTTCATAGTAGATGATCGCGTCTTCACTCCATCACTTGGATCTCCAATGACTAAGTCATGTGTGTGACTTCTTAGCCATTTTCGATTTGGTTGGAATTTTGTTGGATTCTCAGAGTTTCCTTCTTGATGTGATTCCACTTGTTGTGTATTAATGACGGTTGCATCTTCGGGTTCAACTACTGGAATTTCTTCTTGTGCAATTTCAGTTGTGCGTGATATTTCGGGTATCACATTTGATATTGCCTCAATTTGGTGATCACCCATATCACTTGATTCTTCTACTTCCTGCAACATATTGTCTTCGAACAAATCATTAGATTTAATTAAATCACGATTACCTTCATCATTTTTGCCATTATTGTCGTGATTTTCATTGAACACAACATGAATCGATTCTTCTACCACCATGGTTGATTTGTTGAAAATTCTGTACGCCTTGCTGGTGGATGAATATCCTAAGAATATTCCTTCGTCCGCTCGCTCGTCAAAAGTCTTTAATTGAGACTTTCCATTAACAAGTACAAAACATTTACAACCAAATGTATGAAAATAGGTGAGATTGGGTTTTCTCCCTTTCCATAATTTATAAGGTGTTTTGTTATAAGACTTGTGGATTAGACTGCGATTTTGAGTATAGCACGCCGTGTTAATTGCTTCTGCCCAAAATCTTTTTGGTAGTCCGGCGGCCGTTATCATGACTCGTGCGGCTTCCTTGAGTGTTCGATTTCTTCTTTCAGCTACACCATTTTGTTGCGGCGTTCGTGCGGCAGATAATTGATGTAAAATTCCTTGTGAATTGCAGTAAGATTGAATCACTCTGTTCATGAACTCTGTTCCTCGATCGGTTCGTATTGTTGCAATCTTCATGTCTTTTTTGACTTGCAGTAGCTTCAATAGCTCTGGCAACTTTGATAAGACTTCATCCTTTTTCTTGATGAATATTGTCCATGTGTACCTAGAAAAATCATCAACAACAACCAAAGTATATTTCTTACCACTTATACTTACTGGGTCTACTGGACCAAATAAATCCATGTGCAGTAGACTTAAGGGTCTTGATGTTGACTCTTGAGCTTTGACTTTGAATGATGCTTTGATTTGTTTTCCTTTCTGGCATGCATCACAAATTTGATTTTTCTTGAACACAATGTTGGGTAGTCCTTCGACTAGATTATTTCTGGCAAGCTTGTTGATGGTTTTGAAATTCAAATGATTTAGCCTTCTGTGCCATTCCCAACAAGCTTCATTCGAATTATTTGCCATCAAGCATACGGATTTCTTCGTTGTACTCCAATACACAACATACATGTTTTTCTTTCTCGATCCGGCGAGTACGACTTCATTCGTAGATTCGTCCTTGATTGCATTTCTTTGTAAATTCTACAGATTCTTTTCGCAAATTGACTTGTATAAAATTAAATTTTAATCCTTCGAATAAGATACGTCATCAATTCGTAGACCATTTTTCACAATTGCGCCGGTTCCTTTTGTCATTCCATATCGATCGTTTCCACCGAACACTACTTTTGGTCCTTCGATACTTTTGAACTCAACTAGACTAGCTTTATTGCCGGTCATATGTCGAGAGCAACCGCTATCGAAATATCAAACTTCCTGCAAGAAAGATTAATTATTTTTAGGTACCCATGCTTGATTGGGTCCTTTTGTGTTAGTAATTCTTGGCATCCAAATTCACCTAGATCCCACTGATCCAAGAGTAGGTGATTTGTAACCATTAAAAACATCTATAATCATAGCGCACTTGCGAATAATGCTTTGGTGCGGGTTGGGAAGCAGATAGTTGCTTGATTCTATGAAAAAGAGCAAATCTGGACTTGGTCCATGGTTTGTTATCAAGCGACCAATCTTGTTCTGAGGGATATAATCTCCCAGCCCCAATTCTCGGAATTCTTCCCATATTCCTATGAGGTTTTGTTGCACTAGATTCGTTGGTTCTCTTTGGAAGATACAAATTTTGCCTTTTAAAAATTTGTTGCCTATCCGAGATATTAAATTTTTTGATTCGGCTTTGCAACATTTTTCTTGGCATTTATTTGATTACCAACTCCTTGTCTCATTGTGCTATACTGACTTTTCACAAATTTTACCACTGGGACTTTATTAATTAAAGTAGTAGTAGAATTAGTCAGTTTTACAGGGGTTTGAGAACATGATGGATCGTAGCCTAGTCCGGCTTTATCTCCAGCGGGTTTCTGCATGTTTACCATTTTATCCATGATTTTGGATGAATTTGTAAATGATGCGATTACTTCCCGAAGGTTATGTTCTCGAACCTTTCTAGCTTTGCACTCTTCTTGAAGTCGAGCATTTTCGGCTTTCAAATTACTCATTTCATTTAGAGCATTTTGCAATTTTTGTGACATTTCTTCCTTTTCAAGATTAACGTATTATTGCGCTCTTTGATTTGAGTATGAGTGGCCATGACATTTTGAACAATCTTCCTTAAGACTTTGAAATGATTCTTGAGTCTGGAAAGAAGTGTCAACTGAACTAAAAGAACTAAAAGAGCTAGAAGATACCTCTTCGTCGATTTCACGCGCCATATAACATTCCTCATGTTCGGATGTCTTGCCCACTAGGCATAGTAGCGCCGTATCTTCTTGTGATGAATCACTCTCGTCACTCTCGTCACTAGATGATTCTTCGGATTCACTTGCTTCTAACAGATCGCTTATTAGTGCCTTCCGTTTGCCCTTTTTGGATTTCTTCTCTTTGGATTTGTATTCCACCTGTGGAGAAGTATTCGAATTTTTCTCCGCCTTGGGGTGTGGACATTCGGCCATAAAATGTTCAGGCTTTCTACAATTGTAACACACGTTTGTGTTATCTTCGACCGGTTCCCTTCTTGATCTTCTATTTTCTCGAAAGAAATTTCCTTGTGGTGATCCTTTGTTCTTTCGCATGAACTTATTGAATTTCCTAACAAATAGAGAAAATTGTTCGTCAGATAAAAAATCATTATTTCCTACTGACCTTGATGTTGAGGGTTGTTCGGCCATCAATGCGGATGTTCGTTCATCACGTTCTTCCTCGACTCGTGTCTTCATTTCGAACTCATACGCCTTAAGATCACTAAAGAGTTTATCCGTAGATAATGTCCTTAGATCTCTATGATCGCGCATTGCGGTCACCTTCATATCCCAATTTGTAGGTAGTACGCGTGACACTTTGAGCGATATTTCCTCCTGGGTAATGGTCTTTCCCAGATCTGTGATTTCTCCAAGAATTTTTATCAATCGAGCTTCCATGTCGGTGATGCTTTCGTTCGGTAGCATTTTGAAATCTTCGAACCTCTTCATGGCAATGGTTAGTTTGTTGTCTTTTTCTTGTTCATCGCCTTCACCGATTCCGATAAGTGTATCCCATATTTCTTTTGCTGTAGTGCACTTTCGAATCTTTGGGAATATGGTGTCATCGACCGCTTTGAACAAAATATCTTTGGCAATGTTGTCCAAATTATTTCGCCCTCTATCTTCCTTTGTCCACTCCATTTTTGGCTTTGGAATATATCGTGGAGCATTTGGAGTTAGTGTGGCGGTAGTGTTAACTTCCATAATTTGGATAGGACCATTTGCGATGACTTCCCACATTTCGTCATTTAAAGCAGATAAGTGCACCTGCATACGTATTTTCCAATCATCAAATTTATCAAGTGAGAAAAGCAAATTTTGAGCAAGAGCCATATCTCTCTTCATCTTGAAGATTTTGAGATCTATCTAGCAGTCAAAATTGACTCAAATAGACAACCGCTCTGATACCACTTGTTGGTCCCGAAAGGGTGGCGAGAAGTCTAGAGGGGGGGTGAATAGACTTCTCTAACTTTTAAAACTTTCTTCGAAAACTTACAAGGCAAATAACACTTTGTTAATTTCAACTCTAAGTAACAAGCATTAACAAGATAAGCAACTTAGAGTGTGCAGCGGAATAAGTAGCGGTAAAGTGTTATGCTTAATTAGTGCGGTGCTCAAAGAGAGATTCTAAACATGCAACACGTTAGAAACACTTGATATGGTTCAAGGATGATGTACGTAAAGTTTGGCTTGCATGCAAACGTGGGAACTATCAAACCCAGACATATAAAGATAAGCGATAAATCGTAATCGGGTTAGTTCGCAGTTAGAATAAGCATGCACAAAATATATGAGCAGTAAGTAAATAGAGAGAGAGATTTATAGTGGTTCAGAGGTGGTGTAATCCTCCTAGTCCACTCTTCTCCTTTCACTTCAAGGAGGAAATTCACTATTCTTCGATCACCCAGATACAATAGTGAATAAGTGTCCACCGACACTTCTCCGAGTGCTTCGCACAAAGCTACACTCCTCCAAGGTTTTTCACAAGCTCCTCTTGTTACTCCGCCTTCCCGAGTACTTCGCACCAAGCTGTACTCCTACACCACGAGAACTACGCACAAAGCTACGTCCTCCAAGGGTTTTCACAAGCTCCTCTTGTTACTCTGCCCTTCACCACGAGTGCTACGCACAAAGTTACACTCAACCAGGGTTTTTCACTCTCTCTAGTTACTCCGCCCTCTTTCTACACTCAGTAGAGAATATTACAAAGAAATAAAATTTCTCTCTCACTCAGACTTGAATTTTATTCTATGAAGCTCTATTTTCCCCTTTTTCGGCTAAAAAAATATAGCTTGTATCTTTTGCTTGTATGTTTTAGCCGTTGTTCAAGTTGTTGAACTGCTCTATCACTTGGGGTTTTTCTTTCTTAACTGCTCACTTCACTTCTATCTCTTCTTGTCTTCAAGTCTGCTTGGACAATTTATAGCTAGTAAAAGCTATTTGCCCGTTGATCAACTTTCGATCTTGATCGTCCATTTTGAATTGTAGTTGATCAAATAATATTGTCAACTTGATCTAAAATATTAGGTAGATGTCATTTCTCCTTTTGTCAGATGATTTGAATAATTTGCCCGTTGCCGTTTATTGAATTTTGTAGCCTCCAGAATTTGAATAAATTCGGCGCGGCAATCTTTGACATTTCTGGTCCTTCATAAATACTCTGACATGTCAAGTTGATCAAATAATTTATCTGCTGATTCTTGCTTGAGTATAAAATAATTTCTCCGCGAATCAGCCTTCTTTGAGCGTCTCCGGTTCCACCGTAAAAACTTGATGTTCAGATGAAAATATATCAGTTATTTTCTCCTTCATGATCCTTGTAAAATAATATACTGGAACCTCTGTAAAAACTTCACAGTTGTTCATGGTGAGATGCTCTGTTTCGAATTTCTAGCTTGGTCCACCATACTTGGTGTGTTTCTCCATATGGTGCGTGGCTTTTGTGAGACTTGAGCATTTTACTTAGTCTCCATATTCTTAGCTAGTCTCCTATACGGTTTGGTATACTTTGAGCTAGTCTCCCATACGGTATACGGTCCAATATACTTGACCTTGAGCTAGTCTCCCATACTGTCCAAGCTAGTCTCCCATACTGTTATACGGTCCAAGCTAGTCTCCCATACGGTTAGAGCTAGTCTCTCATACGGTCCAAGCTAGTCTCCCATACAGTTAGAGCTAGTCTCTCATACGGTCCAAAGCTTAAAAATGCTTCACTTGAGATTTAAACTTAGGATCATTTGGCATAGCTCACACGCATTTCTTCCAACTCCTCTAGCATGGTTCTTAATGACTTATCCGCAACTTAATTGTGTTAAGCTATAATCCCGCTTAACATCTAAAATCAACATGTGATTTTCCAGACTTGTAAATGGGTTGCATGATATGGGTGCACCATACTCCGTAGACTCAAACTGACTCAAATAGAATAAAAATGAGGACTACTTGATTTTTCAAAAATACATTCGGCTCATCAAAATTTACAATATATTCCTAACAAAATATAATTTCATTAGTTATATTATCTTTATTTTCAACAATTCAAAGATTCCTTACCTTCAAATTTATTAATTTATTATATTCACTACATTGTCCATTGTCTTCTTTTTACATTATCTTGTAATTAAATATCAAAGTTATAATACAAAACATGTTATATATATATATATATATATATATATATATATATATATATATATATATATTTTAACCAAGTATTTTATACAAATATAATAAATATTAATATTTTGTTCAATACTTTTACATGATAACCTATGACATACATCTCATAACGTACACATGAAACATATAGGAGAAAAACTACCACACTAAATATCAATAGGTGCTTCTAAAAGAGTTCATATTACAACTAAAATCTCAGTCATATACACCGCAAGGCAAATCTAAAGCTTCCTATACCATAATCTCATTACATGATGAATTGAAAAAAAAAAAAGAAAAAAGAAAAAAAAGACATGTACAGAGAAACCTAGTCTACCGAGTGAAAAACTCAAGTTGCCTAGGTTTTTAGGGGTTATTGGACTCTGGTTCATAGGATAATTGAACATGGCATCGGACCCGACTCGATGCTCTTGATCTAACCCATCAAAGTAATGAAGACGGTCAAATAATAACGACCATGATTAGATAGGAGGTGGAATGGCACACTTATTGGTACGCCAACCCACACAGAGCAGAAGTTATGAAGGAGACCGTACAACAATTACTAAGGAGCCACGACACGTAGTAAAGGGAGACGTTGCACTAAATAGGAAGCCATTGTGTCATTATTGTAACCGTTATACTTAGTAGCTCATTGTCCAATATAAAAGCTGAGCCCTTGTGACAACAGGGGGACACACTCAAAATCTTGTACTGAAACTCTTAAGCAATACAAACTTGATTACTTTCCAAATATACGCTAGTAACTTATTTACCGGGTGCTTGCATTGAGAGCCTAAGATCAACTCAAGCACACTACAAGCTTGGAGCAGGCTCCCGTGGCCAAAATCACAATGGCAACGACAACGCTAGCATTGACGCCACAGCTAACAACAACTGTAGCGGAGAGCAGCAAGGGCCCGGGACAGTGGTACCACCTGTGGATCTCCAAGTGATGATTGCCCAGGACATTCAACAGGCAATGGCGAGGCTAGAGCCGTCAAAATTAGGTTTTACCCGCCGGGTCGACCTGTCCCGTACCGCCGTAGGTAGGGGACGGGTTCTTCAAATTTTGAACCGCCAGGAGGCGGACTTTTTAGCCCGCCCTACCTGGGCCACGGGTCCAGGCAGGGCGGGTCACGGGGTTAGCCCGCGACTTTCTAATACATATATATTTTGTATATATATTTAGTATTTAATACATGTTATTTTGGTTTGTGTAATTGTGTTAGTGTGTTATAACTTAAAGGATTATAGATTTATAGGAATACAATACTAGGTAGTGTTATTGTGTTAGTGTACTGTACGTCTGTACAATGATTTTTTTTAATTATTTTTTAAAGGATATTGTACAGTGATATTTAAAAAAAAAAAAATAATTAACACAGTAAAATATTGATTGGCATGGCGGGGCGGGCCGGCCACATTCCAAACCCGCTAAAAGGCGGGCTTTTTAGCCGTCCCGCTACGAGGACGGGCTTTGGTGTGTTTTGTCCCGTCCCGCCCCGCGAGACCGTTTCGACGGCTCTAGGCGAGGCCTAACCTAATTGGTGGTAGGGATTCATGGACGAGTGCGCCGAGTGCCCGCGCAAGAGGATGAAGTAATGTCACCAAAGCGAGAGAGGACCCATCGTTGCGGTGTGACCCATGCAACCAGTGTGTGCTCGACCTGAAACTCAGCCTCGCTCCATGGAAAGGGAGGCAAGGGATCGAAGGGAAGGCATTCAAGGGGACAACTCAGTTGGGCAACGGTCGATCTCCTTAAGATAGAAAACTAAGAATCAATTTCAGCTCTCCATTTGGTCAGATCTAACAACTATATTCTAGAGCAATGAAAGAAAAATGTGGTGACATTTTGATAATTTTCTCCAACATTAAACATGCACTTTGCAACATTATACTTTGCATTTTGACACTTAATATAAAATAACATCATTTTTTTTTCATCAAGGTCCACCATACAAGATGGACGATGATATAATTTGTCATATATATAAAAGCACTTAGATAATAGAATATTATATATTCTCAAAGATCCATTTAAAGTATAAACTAAAAGGGAGCAAGGAAAATGTCTAAACATTCAAGGGATACTACTATACTAGACATATATACACCCTAGAGGATTAATCTAGTAGTTAGTCCTAATGCCTCATATATGCAAAAGTCAAAAGGAAAAACCACCCATTTCTATATTTGCATTAAAACTCACATCATCCTAATAAGACTTGATTGATTCCTAGAATTTTTATAAATATGAAGAATAAAATTATGACATTTATTTATTATAGTGCAAATTTTGAGTGATATTATTTATTACTAGTATTTGTACCGTGCGATGTACGGAAAATATGTTAAAAAAATATACACTATATGAGATTTATTCATATATAAAATTTTTGTTATTTAATAATTATTATGTGTGAATTCCTATGATAAAATTATGAACATAAATATATTTATAATTAAAATAATATTTAAGGTGGGTGATTACTACAAATCTTAAACTATATTAAAAATTTAGTACATAGTATTTAATATTAAAATACTATAAATTTTTAAGAACTTAGTAAACTACAATAGTAATTGAATTACAATTTTAGAGTCACCACGGATCAAAATTTTTAGACCTTTGAGATTTCTAACTCTAGATGTAGCAACATACAATTGACCTTTAAAGACCAAAATCACAATCTTAGTTAGAACATTGATTTTTTTCTTCCAAATACTATCAAATTAAGTGTGTAATCAATAAAAGATGAGAACTAATAATTCGAGAATATAATATTAATGTTACTAAGCCTACTTCACGTCAATTAAGTTGGAGAGTGTTGTTGGATAGTATCCGATGAATCCACGAATAACGCATCTTTGTCTCCGTAGTCCTCAATATGCACATCAACAATCTTAAATATTAAGCCACATAACTATGCTATATATTAATTTCAAACTTATGGACTTTGGGGTTGCATGCATGCTTCTTAAAGCCATATGGTCTTGTGAAAATTAAATGCAACATTTAATTTTCACATCTTAAAGTCATATGGTCTTGTGAAAATTAAATGCAACATTTAATTTTCACATCTTAAAGTAATTTTCACATCTTAAAGCCCATTTAATTTTCACAAGACTTTCACATCTTAAAGCCATATGGTCTTGTGAAAATTAAATGCAACATTCAATTTTCACAAGACCATATAGCTTTATTATATCTATCTACAATTCTAATAAGAGTGAATAATGTTAGACCCTTAACTGGAATAAAAAAAATATCGGTACTAATTGTTTCTTAAAATAAATTGTTCATATTAATTTGATTTGAGTACTTTTAATGATTTTCCTTATTTACCCTTTATTATATTATTTTCTTTCCTTAAATAACCTTAAATTCCGTTAGTTTTAACTTTATTAAAGGAACTAGTTTTTTACGTGCATTGCGCGATTGGGATAATGCCCAATGTTTTTCTTAAATAAGTATTTTAAAGTATATCAAGGCAAGATTATATTACAATTGTTCATGCATAGATAATTGAATGTTGAATTCGCGTATTTAAATTGGTAATTCTAAGTTTACAAATGCAAGATAATATAGTCAAGATTGATTATAATTGTCAATAAAATAATTGTATGGGTATGGTTGAAACCAAATACGGGACATAAGGGAAAGCAAATAAAATTAAAGCATAAAATATTAAACATATACTAATATTGTTTGAGGAGATTCCGGCGATAGGATTTGTGGTTAGAGTTCTATTAAGACTTTAATATAATAATTAGATTAATGTTGTAGTTATAATTCTATATTAGACTTTAATATTAGAATTAGACTAACGGTGAATTAACGGTACTTAATTGAAAAGTTAACAGATTATATAATCATATAATTAAGGATAAATTACGAAATCTCAAAGAAAAATTAAAATTTGAACAATCTGAACTATTCATTTGATTTAATAATTTGACGGTCATTTTTTCTACTCAATGTTTATAATTAAATAAATAGTTGAAAGTATATAAATGCAAGATTATATATGAGAAGTTCAACATAAGTAATTTAATGTCTAATTTGTTTATTTAAATATGTAATTCATAGTATATGAATACAATGTAATATAGGAGATTCATTATAATTGTTACTAAACTTTTTTTTTTAAATAGTAACCAAGTATTTTTGTTGCAAATGGTTCTAATATATTTAATTAATGCACATATATACAAGATCAATGAATGAATCAACGGAACCAGTCATTTAGGTGTTTTGCTCAGTGTTCATTTAGTTCAACCATTATTGTTGAATAAATTATTATGGCTAAAGAAATTCCTAATTTAAGGAATTTAGATGTAGAAAAATTTAAAAATTTTAATTATAATGTAACCCAAAGATATTAGACGATTAGTAAATATGATGTAACCTAAAGATCAAAATGGTAAAGAAAGTGTTGTGGTTATTCAATAGTGTGAAGCAACAATTTGTTCCAAACCACTGAAAATACAAATATTGCAATTTACAATATTTTTCACATAACGTTTTTGAGAATGATTTCCCAAAACACATCTATATTTTAAAAAAAAATTGTTATTATTATTATTATCATCATCATCATCATCATCATTATTATATATACCCTTAGGTCATTTTAAATGTTAATTTAAACACCTAGTTTTTTCAAATATCTTTTTACCAACCGTTGATATAATTCGCTGGTCAAATCCGCTAACGCTAACCGGTAACTGCTGATTGTCAAACAATGACATTGCGAGGTAGTTTCTCACTTTAATTTGTTGTGTGATTTGAATAGTCTCTTTGTCAACAAATCGCTCAAGTAGTTAATATAATTGGCTTTATTAATTTAAATTTTTTAAAATTTTAAAATTTTTTATGGTATTAATAAAATACTGGGTAAATAAATATATAGCATTATTTTGTATTATAACTTTGATATTTAATTAAAAAAATAGTGCACAGAAAAGATAATAGACAATGTAGTGAATATAATCAATTGATGAATTTGAATGTAAGGAATTTTTACATTGGAGAAAAATAAAGACAATATAACTAATGAAATTATTTCTCTTAATTAATTTATTGATAATGAATAATTTTTTTAATAAAGACATTGTAGGGACAATGTAGCGAATATAATCAATTGATGAATTTAAATTTTGAATGTAAAGAATTTTTACATTGGAGAAAAATAAAGATAATATAACTAATGAAATTATTTTTCTTATTTAATTTATTGATAATGAATAATTTTTTTTGAATAAAGACATTGTAGACACATAATTCTAAATTAAAAAAATGTATATGTATTATTTTTTTTTTTTTGTTGTAACTACTAAATTATTATTTATAATTTAATAAGAGTAAAATAGAGTACTAATTATGCCAACTTTGATTGGGATGTGGTTCGAACCTATGACCTTTCTTATTGAAATCAATGAGTAAATTAACGGTGAACTAACAGAAATTAACGGAAAAGATAATATTTAACGGAAAAGTTAACGGATAATCATATTCATTAAGGATAAATTAGGAAATCTCAAGAAAAAATTAAAATCTGATCAATCTGAGCCATTCATTTGATTAAAAAATATGACCGCCATTTTTTCTACCCATTATAGGCCTAACTCTCTTGGGCTCTTATTAGTATATATATACTAGTTTTTTACGCGCATTGCGCGATTGGAATAATGTCCAATGCTTTTTTTTAAATAAGTACTTTAAAGTATATTAAGGCAGGATTATATTAAAATTGTTCATACATAGATAATTGAAGGTTGAATTTGCGTATTTAAATAAGTAATTCTTCTCCCAAAAGTTGAGTCCCCAACCCCAAGGGCCCCCCACACTCCGACCCGACAAAGCATTGTAGGAAGTTGTAAATCACGGTGACTCAATGGTTCAGCAGACAGGGCCAAATGCTGATACGCACAAGGAATCGTCCCACTTTGGACATAATTCCCGCACTGCCGCCGCCGAGGTTCAAACCTTCGTCTCTTCTCCCAAATACTACCTACTAAACCATTGAGCTAAGCCCGTGCGGGTTAAATAGGTAATTCTAAGTTTACAAATGCAAGATAATATAGTCAAGATTGATTATAATTGTCAATAAAATAATTGTATAGGTATAGTTGAAACCAAATACGGGACATAAGGGAGAACAAATAAAAATTAGGACATAAAATATTAAATATATACTAATATTGTTTGAGGAGATTCCGACATTAGGATTTGTGGTTAAGTTCTATTAAGACGTTAATATTAGAATTAGATTAATGGTGTAGTTATAATTCTATATTAGACTTTAATATTAGAATTAGACTAACGGTGAATTAACGGAAAAGTTAAATGCATAATCATATAATTAATGATAAATTAGGAAATCTTAAAAGAAAAAATTAAAACCTGAACAATATGAATCATTCATTTGATTTAATAATTTGGCGGTCATTTTTTCTACCCAATGTTAATAATTAAATAAATTCGCTGGTCAAATCCGCTAACGTTAACCGCTAACTGCTGATTGTCAAACAAGGACATTGCGAGGTAGTTCTCACTTCAATTTGTTGTGTGATTTGAATACTCTCGTTGTCACAAAATCTCTCAAGTAGTTAATATGATTGGCTTTATTAATTATATATTTTTTTAATTTTTTCATGGTATTAATAAAATACTTGGTAAATAAATATATAGCATTATTTTGTATTATAACTTTGATATTTAATTAGAAAAATAGTGCACAAAAAAGATAATAGATAATATAGTGAATATAATCAATTGATGAATTTGAATGTAAAAATTTTTACATTTGAGAAAAATAAAGACAATATAACTAATGAAAATATTTCTTTTAATTAATTTATTGATAATTAATAAAAAAAATTTCACTGAATAAAGACATTGTAAGGATAATGTAGCGAATATAATCAATTAATAAATTTAAATATAAAGAATTTTTATATTGAAGAAAAATAAAGACAATATAACTAATAAAATTATTTCTCTTATTTAATTGATTGATAATGAATAATTCTTTTTTTTTTTTGGAATAAAGGCATTGTGGACACATAATTCTAAATTAAAGAAATGCATATGTATTATTTTTTGTTGTAACTACTAAATTATTATTTATATAATTTAATAAGAGTAAAATAGAGTAATAATTATGCCAACTCTGATTGGGATGAGGTTCGAACCTAAGACCTTTTTTTATTGAAATCAATGAGTAAGTTAACGGTGAACTAACGGCAATTCTTAAAATTTTAACGGAATTAGTAACGGTGTGTGGGTATTTTAGGAAATTTTAGCGTAAAATTTAAATCTGATCAATCTTTTAATTAATCTGAGCCATTCATTTGATTAAAATCTGTGACCGCCATTTTTTCTACCCATTATAGGTCTAACTCTCTTGGGCTCTTATTAGTACAGTAGATAATTGATTGATAATGAATAATTCTTTTTTTTTTTTGGAATAAAGGCATTGTGGACACATAATTCTAAATTAAAGAAATGCATATGTATTATTTTTTGTTGTAACTACTAAATTATTATTTATATAATTTAATAAGAGTAAAATAGAGTACTAATTATGCCAACTCTGATTGGGATGAGGTTCGAACCTAAGACCTTTTTTTATTGAAATCAATGAGTAAGTTAACGGTGAACTAACGGCAATTCTTAAAATTTTAACGGAATTAGTAACGGTGTGTGGGTATTTTAGGAAATTTTAGCATAAAATTTAAATCTGATCAATCTTTTAATTAATCTGAGCCATTCATTTGATTAAAATCTGTGACCGCCATTTTTTCTACACATTATAGGCCTAACTCTCTTGGGCTCTTATTAGTATAGTAGATAGTATAGTAGATAGTAGATATTCCGTTAACTATTTATTATTCTTAACTTATTAATTTCTATAAGAAAGATCTTAAGTTCGAACCTCATTCCAATTAGAGTTAGCATAATTGTTAAACATATACTACGAATATGTTAAAATGTATTAAAAATATAATATAAAATTTAACATAAATTTTGGTCAAATAATTAGCCCGACTAAATACATAGCATTCAATGATTATAAATCAAGAACTTTGAAAATTATTTGATTTTTCCATTAAAAAAATAATAAATTTAAGTTTAGTTTTTTTTTTTTTTTTCGTTTAATTAATCTTCTTTTGATTATTGATAACAAAACTTAATATTTCAATTATGCTTTTATCACTACATGAAAACTTCTAAAGAAATTTGTAAGTTAATTTTTACTATATTATTATAAGTAATTCACCCGCGCGATGCACGGAAAAAAATTATGTTATTATAAATATAAATAAAAAATAAAATACAACTAAAATATTTTAAATTATTTAATATAATAATATTTTTGAGCTTCCATTGGTCAAGTATTTATTATTTTTATAGAATACAAAATTACAATTAAAATTATAATTATAATTATAATTTTGTATGATTAATATAACCTCTAATTATGTGCATATTCAAATAAACTTATAGAGAGAATTTACATAATTACATTGATTTAGTCTTAATTGTATTTCATCTATATTATAATTTTCACAATGCGAATAATAACTAAGATAGTTACATTTGGAAAGCAAATATCAAATTTTGTATGTGTAAATTTAAACTCTAATTGAACACATTTTTTATATGATTATATAATATATAGCTATTTTATTTTTCAAAAGTATATTTTTTATATGATTATATATAATATATAGCTATTTTATTTTTAAATGTATTTTTTTTATAATAAAAGATGTTGTGGCATTAATTTTAACATTAATTATTTCCCAAACCATATAGCTTTATTATATAAAGGATAATATCTATTGTAACATTATATTTTGAATTATTTATTATCATCATCTATTGACAGCAATTGTCATTGACAAACTCTCAAAACAATTTGTCTCAACAATGAATGGAAATAAAAAAAATCAATGATTTCATTATTGTCGATGAAAAGTATGTACGCCACTTTATTCAATCGTTATGTTGTGGAACTGTGTCCACCTTGCAATGTGGACACGGTTCTATGTTCATAATTACTGAATTATATGTTTATAATTATAAAGTTATATATTTATAATTTTTAAACTTCATATTCATAATTATTGAACTCTATATTCACAATTACTGAATTATATGTTCATAACTATATTCATAATTTTTTAACTTCACATTTACAATTATTGAATCTCTATATTCATAATTACAAAACTATATGTTCACAATTATGTTCACAATTCTATGTTCATAACTATAGAACTATATGTTCATAATTTTTGAACTATATATTCATAACTATGAACAGTTTTAGAACCATGTCCACCTTGCAAGGTGGACACGGTTCCATAGCATAATTTGCCCACTTTATTGCTCTTATTACTTAAACTAGTGGCAAATGAGCTCTCTTTGTGGGGGAGAATTTCGGGATAACCCGGGTTCGATTCCCACAAGTGACGATTCCCTTTGGGCCAGCTTCTGTGCCTCCCGAAGCGAACCGGGTGGACCTGTACCGTTAAACGGACAGAGAAAGACCCGGACCACAATGTGTGGCTATCACCAAAAAAAAATTACTTAAACTAGTAGTTGTACCCGTGCGTTGCACGGCCATGATATTATGATGCAATATATAAAAAATTGTTATAGTGAAGATATAGGACCAATAAGGTTTTAGATGTAATTAATAAATAGACAAAATATAATTTATTGGTGTTCCATAAACAAAACAATTACACATTATTAAAGATTTATTTGTAAACTACATTTTGAGTATTGTTTAAAAGACCTCTAGATTCCCCAAAAATTAAGACTTTAAGACCGAGGATTACTCACTCTCGAAACTGCCAATTGGCCATGATTAAAAACTAATTTTTTCAGTAACAAACTAACATGTGAAATCGTTTGACCTTGACTTAGTGTATTTTCTAAATATAAATTTTGCATATTAATACTAAATTTAATATTATAAAAAATTGGATTAAAAATAACTTCAGTCAAGTCTCGTTAACCGAACCAGACACATAAAATGGGACGGAGGTAGTATTTTTTAATATGAGCACCGGTTTTAAGAATATTAAATAATACAACTCCACCCGTGTGGTGTCATATATATAATGGAAAATGTGACATCATAATGCTTTAAGAATAGGATTTAAATAAAAAATCAAACATCACATTATTATCTTTATTAAAGTCAAATATTTTTTTTCCAACAACCGAACTATAAAATCAAATATTATTGAAGAATTGCTTATTATGTTTCTTGGATTTTAGTTGAGCCACCAAGGTTCTTCAATAACAAACAACATGTTATAAAGTCTACTACTCTATTATTAAAATCTAGCTCAATACAAATTTAACTATTATGATATTAAATTATAACATTCCATTCGATGCACGGCCATATATAATTTAGATATATTTTAGTATGTATAAGTCTTTGTATTCTTCATTACATCATCTAAAAAAACATATAATTTTAAAAATATAATAATATAAGAACAATTAAATTATAATAACCATATGAGAGAACACCAAAGGGAATATCCAAAGATGTTGCTAATACTCCATAAGTCTGACTTTGAGTTGGACCTTGTAGACCATCTCTGAGTTACAATGGACGTAGATCTTTGGTGTTCACATAATTTTCTTTGTCTGAAGAAAAAAAATTACTACACATTAAAATTTCATAATACGTATAAATATACTGTCATGTGGTTTATAATATGTATTTAAATATTAATATATTAATATGTTTTATAATTTAAGATCTGGTTCTGAAAACACTATATCATTATAATCAATTAAATTATCTATTTACATAGTTCGTATTACTCCATTTCGTACATGTATAGATCAAATATATACATACTACTAACTTTATTATTAATATTAATATTAATATTAATATATATATATATATATATATATATACACACACACATACACATACTACCTATATACTCCCTCTGTCTCATTTTATGTGTCTTACTTTACTTTTTAGTTTGTCCCAAAATGTTGTCCGCTTTCTAAAATTGAACATCACCATCATTCTACTTTTTTCAAATTACCCTTCTAGCTTTTGCTTTCTTTATTGTTTTTATTTCCAAAAGTGAAAAAGTGAGGGGCATAATTGGAAAGTGCATAACATTTACTTTTGATTCATTAAAAAGCGTGCAAAAAGTAAATGAGACATCCAATTCGGGACGGAGGGAGTAATTATTAATATATATATTAATATATGTACATCGCACGAATCATTTGGAGAGGCCAAACAACACAGTACGCTTTCCCTTTCCGGATCTGGCTTCTCTCCGATCACCGCGATTCTTTGAAATCGATCGGCTTCTCTCCGATCACCGCGATTCTTTGAAATCGATCGGCTTCTCTACTCTATCGCTCTATATCCAGTCTCAATCCTCTAATGCTTTACTGCTATTAGGTATTTTCTTAGTCTGTAGTCCTATTTGTTTACTACCGGCTGCGATTCGTCGGATCGTTATCTATGCTTGAGGTCCAAAACTTTTTACATGTGCTTCAAGGTAAATATTCTCAAAATTATTCAATTTCATGTTCGTATTTAGTACACCACTCTTGATTTATGGAATCTGAGTTTTAGAGTAAACTACTTCCAGTATTTTCCTGTTTATCTTTTGACTTAGTACTTGTGAATTTCGTTTGAAAAATTTTCTATCTTTGCATGCAAATGGTTGACATTTTCAAATAAGTCTGAAAAAAGCTAAGTTTATTTCTCCCAACTGAAATTTATTTGTACCAGAATTTCCTCCTATTATCCTCTAACTGGAGCAGCATGAATTAAAAACTATTTAACTGTAAAAATAGTGCAATACATACCTCTGTCGTCTTCCTTAGCCTTTCGTTTAACTCCTATAACTGTTGATTTCGTCAATTTCCTCATTTGTGTAGTGTAGTTTGACTCCCTGGAGACTTAAATTTGCAGTCTTTGTAGTGTATCACCTTTCTTATGCCTTTGAGTAGTGTTGTAATAATCAAATACATCGTGCTTTATAGTTCTGTATTAGTTTTCATAGTCTTAAGAATTGGAAAGGTTTCTAATATGTAATGATAGCACACATTTTCCAAAGGCATAAGACACCCACATTTAGGACTGTCTCTAATTACTTACTTTTGTCTTTCATATTCTGTTTTTTTTTTTTTTTTTTTTTTTTTTTTTTTTTTTTTGTAAGTAATTTATGTTCAATCTTATTTTTGTTGCAGGTTTAAATGTGAAAGACAGTGCAGATGTGATGAGCAAATACAATGTTAAAAGGAGGCTAATGTAGTTTGTAACCTGAGACTAATGTAGTTTCACATTGTTATAATCATTTTTTTCTCTTACTAAGTGCAAACCTTTGATTGAAAATAATACAATTTGATTTTTTCCTTTATAGAAGGATTTGATTTTTATAACTGGATGGCATTTGTTTTGAGCACGTGAAACCAATATGCTTGTTATTACTACTGGTTTGTCATTTTTGTTTTGAATATGAAGTCACTAATCAAATGTGAATAACCTACAGAGTTCTGTGATCAAGTACAGATTCAGTGTGCTCTCATTGGTAGCTAAGGAGGTTATCACTATTAGTGACTCATGGGTGCCAAGATGATCGTTTCAACCTAATTTCTGTAAGTTGAAATTTATTATTCCTGTTAAGTAATTGCGTAATATAATAACTACTATTAGGAAACCATCATTTTTGTTATTGGTGAATTTACTCTTACTAATTCAGTTGTTTACGACAGATTTTCATATGATAGTATAAATAAATTTTCGGATTCCTAAAAAGATTAAATATATACACTTCGTAATAGTCCCTATGTGATCATACATTTTGCACTATGTATATACAACTTTGCATATTGTGTGTTCATACTACTTATTCGTCCAATAGGCAGCTTCTCACAACCTCACAATCTTCTAGCAGTAGGATCTTTGAACTTAGATTCCTGCTTTGGGAATCAAGCAATTCTGGACAGTGAATTGCAAGATCTTTGAGTTTAGATCCCTGCTTTGGGAATCAAGCAATTCTGGACAGTGAATTGCAAGTAATGCACTCTCAATTTTTACCACAGGAAATGCATTAAGTAGATTGTCAACTTGTTCCTTTCTAGCAGCAATTTTAAATACCAATGATAAACCAAACCAAAGTCTTTTAACTCCAAAGGTATCTTCCAATTTTCCTAACTCAAGTTCATAGTCTGCATTAGTTCACTCTTAGTATTAAGATTCAAAGATTATTAAAAGTAGATTGTGAAATGATTTTTACCCTTGGATATAATCCTTTCAATTCTACTGTTGTCAAACCAATTAGATCAATACATTCCCTTTCTCAAAGCAAGAATGGGGCATCCCCATTTACATCAACGACCCTCACTTTCAAACGATATCTCAAAATACCATCAGCCCAAATTCTGCTACACTTATCACATCAGTATAGGCCACCCTTAGGCACAAGCTTTTTATTGCACCATTTTGACTTGCAAGAGACATATGAGCAGTAAGGATCCCCTTCTATGTCAGCAATCTTAGCAGGCACCCAATAATCTCCACACTGTTAGAATATGAATAGAAGAAGTTATTAATATGCAATAGTATCAGATATTTGTCATTAGAGATATAAACATATTCTTTGTATCAGCTAAAAAAATAAAAGAGTCAAACAAATTCACTTCTACCTAGTTACCTCTTTCCACTCATATAGATCAGAGATGGTACATACAACCATTCTGCCACAGGTAAGATCTAGATCTATTAGACTATAAATCAGGCTTGAATATGAGTTGATACTCCTCAATGGAGTCTGCTCAGTACAAAGACTACATAGAGAAAATAAAAATAAAAACTTTAGTTCAAAGAATATGCCTGACAGTGGAATTGAATAATAAGATAGAATCATACCTTTCCCTGAAATTCTCAATTTCTGGTATAGTTCATTGAACAACAACTGGGTAGCATCATAAGATGAACACGTCCTGTTTTATTGCTCACACTGTCCTGTTCAAGTGCAAGATCTAAGTTACAATCTGTCCTAACCTTTTTGAGGGCAAGGCAAATTTTAAAACCTATCATAGGCTGCAAATCAGCAACGCTTAGTCTACTAATCTAGGAAAAATATGAACAGATAACATATTTATTTGTTAACAAATAATCTGGAAACATACCTTTATCTTCAGCTTTTTGTTTTCTCTTGGCACCTATAGTAATAGACTTCTCTAATTTCTTCATTCTACTTTCCAGTAGTGCATTTGAAAAACAAACAGTTTTTTGATGCAGAAATGATAAAGTACTGTTATAAGAATGCATGATATATATAGAGATTTGATAAAGGATTTACACCTCAAAAATCTATGTCCTTTCCATCAAAACACACCTACAATAACAAATAGGAATAAGGGTCAAATAGGCCATCGAACTGCACACGATAATGCAATTAGGCCACTGAACCTAAAAAACCAACAATTAGGTCTCTAAACTAACCAATTTCAAACAATTCTTCCCATTTATAGGTTTCCAACAAGTTAACAGGTCATCCTCCCAAATTAATTATTTAAAAAAAATAAAATTTAAAAATTAATTATTTAAATAATTAAAAAAAAAACAGAATTCAGCCGATCTGTTTTTTTTTTTTTTTAAAAAAAATTTAATAATTAATTTTTAAATTTTATTTTTAAAAAAATAATTAATTTGGAGGATGACCTGTTGACTTGTTGGAAACCTTCAAATTGGAAGAATTGTTAGGAATTGATAAGTTTAGGGACTCAATTGTTGATTTTTTGGGTTCAGTGGCCTAATTGTATTATCATGTGCAGTTCGATGGCCTATTTGACCCTTATTCCTAACAAATAAAATCATACTGCCATATGCATTTAGCTGACCTGTTAATATTAATAAAACTCTAAGTAATATAGATTGATAGATAGATAGATTTTGATACCTCATTTGATTTTCATTTTCCCAGAAATCTTTTTTTTTACAGCCCCACTATGCAGCAACTAATTCTAGGCCTCAACACACACCTTAATCTTCTAGCAGTAATTTTAAATACCAATGATAGGTGTAAAATAGGTGTAAAATTACCTGGACTGAGGCACAGTCTTTGACTCTTTTCCAAAAAAGTAGAGGGGAGCCATTTTCAAGCAGAATAGATGGCAAAGAAAGAACAAACACGCAAAGCTTAATTCCCAAAATGGCTGGTTAGTAGCCATTATTTATAGAACAGAAGGCTGAAGAGTTCAAATCAAGTTTGGAGGAACGAAATATCCTCATCATTAAGCACCATGGCTTTTGTAAGTGTATACCTTTCCCATCTCCTTGTGCGTCTACTCCTTCATCTCATCAGTATCCTCCTCCATAGAAACCAATAGAGTCTAATACAACAAATTAGATAAAGAAATAGAAAAGAAACCAAGTAAACATAGTCTTTAAGAATGTTTACATGCACATATGTGCCTATAAAGAAAGAAAATATTATTTTCTAAATATGAATGCATTGTTTGCAGGTTTGTAATGAAAACATTACCTCAGTGTTTCGGCCATCAAGTTCTGCAGATGTCCTTCCCTAAGATGAATAATGGAGCCAAGATGAACAATGGAGCCATTTTCAGGTTATATCAGATGGATGGCAAAGTCTAAGCAGTGAATAGCAAACACGCAGAGGGTTAGTGCAAAAGGCGGTTTAGAGAGGTTTATATAGAGGGCTAACATTGTATTCGAAATTTGAAAAATACCTTGGAAGCCTGAAGGCTACTGGAAACCTTTCAGTTTCCAAGAGCACAATTAATAGATGATTGTTTAGAAGCATTTAATAGTATATATACAGATGTAAAATATGTAGGTGTCTATCTGTAGTTATGCGCGTGTCTATCTGTATGTATGCAGGTGTATATATGTAGCTTATCATTAGAAGTCTTTCATTAATAGAAGTGTATTTATTGTACTTGATTGACATTGGAAAACAAACAGTCATCTGATCACATTCAATTCGACTCTAAAGTAGCTATATTATATACTCACATAAAACGACACAGTATAGTGTGAGCGGGAAAAATGTGTAGGAGAAAGTTCTTGCTTTATTATAATAAGAGATTTAAAAATAAATTAGTAGCTACAATAAAAAATAATACATATGCATTTAATTAATTTAGAATTAGATGTCTCACAACACATGAAACATGTAGGGAAAACTACTACTATCAAATATCAACATGTGCTTGTAAGATAAAGAGTTCATAGCACAACTAAGATCTCAATCATATACACAACAAGACAAATCTAAAACTTCATACACCATAATCTCATTGCATGATGAATCCCTCTGTGATACCACAAATAATCCAATTGCACATGACACACTACCAATAACAGAAAAAAAGGACATGTATTGAAGATGAAAACAATAACAATGCTATCCAAAAGAGAATTAGAAATTTAAACCAAAAAGAGTATTTAGTTAGACTATCGCTTTTAGATTTAGTACTTAGATTAACGTTATTACAAAGTTGTAAACATTTATTTTTGTGACAGTTATATATAATCAATCTCTCATATATTATCTTGCATTTATATACTTTAAATTACCGATTTAAATAAATAAATTCAACATTTACTTTTTTTATGCATGAACATCTTCTATATAATATTGTATTGATATACTTTGAAATACTTATTTTAAAAAGTATTGGGCATTATCTTGAAAAACTAGTTTATATATATACCAGATATGTACCTACAAGAGATAAGGAATGATTGCCTTCCTATCCTTGGGAAAGTGTTCAAACTTAGAGTGGTACCATCTTCTAGTGGCAACACTCCTCCCCATCAAATACAACGTTGTCGCCAAAGTAAACATGAATGCATACCACGTCTGAGAAATGCAGGAAATCCCAACAAAACCTAAGACCTCAAAAAGATAATGTGGGCACACCACAAGATTGAACAGCCCTCCCTGGGGTATCTTGTATTGCTTCTCCCCCTTGGTTCTTAGGCTAGACAGCAAATAATGGTGGTAGAAATTACCCAGTATTCCGATCAGAAAGATCCCGGCTCCAACAGTTTTCAGATCAACTTGTGGCTCTGGGAAGCCATGGGTGAGGTGCTGAGCATAAATCATGTTTGCAGTGGCTGTTAAGTAACTCAAGGATATTGCAATGGTTGCTTCTACATCCATGCTGCCACTGTATTTGTGAACAAATAGTACCTGTCATGGGATGAAGTTGTGTGGGGTGATTAGAGATTATTAAACAAAAATGCCATGAAATTTTTTGAATCATTTTCTTTTAGTGACAGGAAAACCTGCAGCTATGGTATACACTAGATAAACTATGCCTTGCAATTTTAGTTGACAAAAGACCACAAGTAGGTAAATTAGTCTAAATTGTTCATAATTAACTTGATCAAAATAATAAGGCCAATGGACCACAAAATTTTGAATTTTTAACGGCAAATTATACCATGAATCAAGGTTCACCTTACATTGTGAACTCTGGTCCAAAATGACAGATTTTTTATATGTAATTAACATATTACTTGTAAACAAATTAAAGCACATATTATGTTAACCAAAAACATAATTATACAATTAATGTATTATGTGTCTGTAATTAACAAATCACATAATATATAAACTATAAGTGCAGACATATAATTTTTGGATCAGAGCTAACCATCCACTTGTCCATGCATGGTATAATTATTGATCTTTAACTCTCATTTTAATTGTACTAACCCATCCAATATGGCCAAACTTAACTAGATTACTATATCGAATTGAACATTTGAACACGTTGCACAAACTTTATAAATCAATAAAAAAAAAAACTCGGGAAATACTAAACCAAAAATTAAAAGAAAGTAACACATATGTACTATACCTCAAAGACTCGCTTGAAGAAATGGATGGCAAGTGCAGCAGAGACGAAATGAAACCTGGAATCCTCATCTGGGAACATCCAAAAAGAAGCAAGGGCTGCAAGAAACGCCGCAGGAGTGTACAGAATAACCATCCCACTTTTGCTTGAGATTTTAGCCTTATTCATGGCCGCCGCAGACGACCCATAAGAAGAAGAAGAAGAAGAAGAAGAAGAAGAAGAAGAAGAAGAAGTGGAGAGCTTTGAATACTGCATGTTCTTCCCTCTCGTCTCCCTCAAACCTGCGTTTCCCATTGCCGCAAAGTTTATCACAGTCATGGCTGTGATGTACACAGAGGGGGGCGGTGGGTAAAGGAAGCTTAATAATGTTGAAGGAATACCCATTCTTCTTCTTACCCCTTTCTGTCTCTGCGTGCAGCGTGCAGTGTGCAGGTGTGGAAGGATATAATTAATGGTTTAAGCGGCGGCGGGAAGGGCGGAAACAGGTGGCGGATCGGATCGGAAAGGCGAATTGCTGTGCTGAAGTGAATGGACGCTATGATGATATATTTGGAGTTGTGGCTACGCGTAACGTGGCAACAAATTCATCCACTAGAGTTCTGTGGATATATATCGGTATGGTGCTGTTTCGTAATATGCTTTCTTGTCACTAAGCCGCAGGAAAATGACTTCTTAAAAAATTTTTTCTAGAATTTATTATTATTATTATTTTTCTTTTTTTGGTGTTTGGCTATATAATGAAAAACTGTTTTTGCTTGTGTTTGGTTCATTTTTTAGAAAATAAGTAGAAAAATGAAAAGAAATTAATACTTTTTCTTCCTGAGTTATATACTTATATAGTAATTTTTCCCTAAATTATTTAAGTGGCAGTTTCTCTCACTGATATATTAATTAAATTGACATATTATCCCTAAAATAAATAACATGTATTTTTCTTCTCTACCAAATTATGACCACGATTTGGTTTAAACCGAACAGAAACTACTTCAACCAAATCGAAAGGTTCTGATAACAATTTAGAATCAGAATCTGATATTTAGAGTTTATTAAAATCGGGAATCGAAATGATCGGTTCATGTTCCGAACTAAAAAAAAAAAGGGAAAAGGTACAAATAGACTATTGGACTAAGGATAGCAATTAAGTCACCAAACTCGAATAAGCTTCAAATTGATCCATGAACCTACAAAAAAAATGCAATTAGCATTTTTAGTAGGTTACCAACAAGTTAGTGATGATTAGGATGCCATGTGTATTTTATTATTATTATTATTATTATTATTATTATTATTATTATTATTATTATTATTATTATTATTATTATTATTATTATTATTATTATTATTATTATTATTATTATTATTATTATTATTATTATTATTATTATTATTATTATTATTATTATTATTATTATTATTATTATTATTATTATTATTATTATTATTTTTTTTTTTTTTATTATTATTATTATTATTATTATTATTATTATTTTATTATTATTATTATTATTATTATTATTATTATTATTATTATTTTATTATTATTATTATTATTATTATTATTATTTTTTTTTTTTATTATTATTATTATTATTATTATTATTATTATTATTTATTATTATTATTATTATTATTATTATTATTATTATTATTATTATTATTATTATTATTATTATTATTATTATTATTATTATTATTATATTATTATTATTATTTATTATTATTATTATTATTATTATTATTATTATTATTTATTATTATTATTATTATTATTATTATTATTTTTATTATTATTATTATTATTATTATTATTATTATTATTATTATTATTATTATTATTATTATTATTATTATTATTATTATTATTATTATTATTATTATTATATTATTATTATTATTATTATTATTATTATTATTATTATTATTATTATTATTATTATTATTATTATTATTATTATTAATTATTATTATTATTATTATTATTATTATTATTATTATTATTATTATTATTATTATTATATTATTATTATTATTATTATTATTATTATTATTATTATTATTATTATTATTATTATTATTATTATTATTATTATTATTATTATTATTATTATTATTATTATTATTATTTATTATTATTATTATTATTATTATTATTATTATTATTATTATTATTATTTATTATTATTATTATTATTATTTATTATTATTATTATTATTATTATTATTATTATTATTATTATTATTATTATTATTAATTATTATTATTATTATTATTATTATTATTATATTATTATTATTATTATTATTATTATTATTATTATTATTATTATTATTATTATTATTATTATTATTTATTATTATTATTATTATTATTATTATTATTATTATTATTATTATTATTATTATTATTATTTTTTTTTTTTTTTTTTTTTTTTTTTTTTTTTTTTTTTTTTTTTTTTTTTTTTTTTTTTTTTTTTTTTTTTTATTATTATTATTATTATTATTATTATTATTATTATTATTTTATTATTATTATTATTATTATTATTATTATTATTATTTATTATTATTATTATTATTATTATTATTATTATTATTATTATTATTATTATTATTATTATTATTATTATTATTATTATTATTATTATTATTATTATTATTTATTATTATTATTATTATTATTATATTATTATTATTATTATTATTATTATTATTATTATTATTATATATTATTATTATTATTATTATTATTATTATTATTATTATTATTATTATTATTATTATTATTATTATTATCCTACGAAGCATTTGACTCGAAATTTTTTTTTTTTTTAAAAATAAAACTAAGCATAAATTTTGGAATAAGGGTCAAATAGGCCACTGAAGTGCACACGAGAATGCAATTAGGCCACTGAACCTAAAAAAACCTACAATTGAGTCCTTAAACTAACCAATTTCATTCAATTTGTCCATTTTTCAGGCTTCTCAAGTTGCTAACAAGTTACATATGTGGCATTTAAAAAAAAATTAAATTTGTTTTTCTAATGTTTAATAAATAAAAACTAAAATAATTTATTTTTAAATTAGTTTTTTAATGTTTAATAAATAAAAACTAAAATATTTTTTTTTTTGAAAATAAAATCTAAGCCCATGTACGATATTTTATTTTATTTAAAAAAAAACAAATTATTTTAGTTTTAATTTATTAAACATTAAAAAAAAACTAATTTAAAAATAAATTATTTTAGTTTTTTTTATTAAATATTAAAAAACTAATTTAAAAAAATAAATTATTTTTTTAAAAAATACCACATATGCATTCTAGGTGGAGGGGTAACCTGTTAGCAACTTGAGAAACTTGAAAAATGGACAAATTGAATGATATTGGTTAGTTTAGGGACTCAATTGTAGATTTTTTAGGTTCAGTGACCTAATTGTATTCTCGTGTGCAGTTCAGTGACCTATTTGACCCTTATTTCCATAAAATTTTCATTGGTTTGAGCCGTTGATCTAGATTTGATCAACGGCTCATATATAACCCCATCTTTTACTTCGGAGTATCTTCGCACGTGAACTATTATATATATATATATATATTGGTAGGGAATATCCCGACCGACATAAGCTTTACCACGACCGACTTGCGTTTGTCTTTGTCTTTTTGTCTTTGCAGGTAGCAGGTCGGGCTTTTAATGAAGAACCCGGTCGGGAAGCGACCGGGAATTGCCCGAGCGTTAGTGTCGACCACCGAGCGGTAGCCCTTTGGCGAGAGAGCTGACAAATGACACGTGGCGGCTCTTTACGACGACAGACAGGGTACCCAGGAGGATGACACGTGGTGGCTACGTGGAGAACATGCCGAACGGCCGGATCCTTGTCCCCGGCACAGCGGCTATAAATGCCCACAGTAGCTACAGTGTAGGGGACTTTTGGACGATCGATAGGTTGTTATTAGAGAATCCCGACTGCAGTCAGTCGGTACTCAGAGCAACCAAGTAGATTGTACTTAGGGCCTTTACCGTGATCAATAAAGTCTTTTACTTGCTTTAATTGGTCTCGGGTTTATTTTATAGTGCTTGCGTAGAATTAGCAGTATCATTTTGGCGCCGTCTGGGGGGAACCCGTGCGAGAAAGCAACGTCTTGACGAGCACCCGCTCCCTCTCCAATCATGTATCCGTGGGCTCAAAACAACTTCGCCGACGACCAGGCGGACGCAGCTAGTTCATCTGGGCACCACGCCACCCAACAGCAAGGTCAAACGGTAGAGTTGAATCTCAATCTCTCACCACTGCATCCGTCTAACACATACCCGGTCGCCCAACAACCGGTGAACTACATACAACCGGGATACCCAACACCCGGTCAGCCATATCAGCAGCAGCCGATGATGTATCCCGGCCAATATCCATACCCGGTCCCACCTCCGCCGTACGGGTATTGGCCTAGCCAACCGATGTACTACACTCCCCCGGTTGGTTATCCACCATATACGCCTGCTTACACGGCTCCAGCCGCCGCCCCTCCAGTACAACCGACCGCACAGGTAGAGCTGCAGCGTCAGTCCGCTTCCCGGGCTCGACGCTCGGCTCATTCGCGATTGGGGTCGGGGGGTGCTGATGCGATGGAGGCACCAGGGCAGGCCCAGCAAGCGGTCGAGGTTCCCGTCCAAGCGGAGGACCCCGAAGAAACTGCCCGAGCAGCAGATTTTGGTCGTCTTCGACCGGAGATGCGCCAGCGTTTGGGACCCCAAGACCCGAACCGCAGGCAAGAAGACGTACAGATGCAGGAGGCTAGCCAGGAGGCCTCATCTGGGTATAGCGGGTCGAGATCTCACCGACGGCGACGCGCTCGGGATACAGCCCAAGCCGCTCAAGCCGCCGAGCACAACGAGACCCGAGGATTACTCTATAACCTCCAGGCAGAATTTGCGCAATTCAGAAACGCGCACCCTGCAGCAACCCCGGTTGGACAACCGACCCTGCACCAGACGCCTTTCACAGCGGCGGTAATGGCTCAGCCTTACCCGCTCGATTTAAAGGTCTCTGGAGAGAAGAGTTATGATGGCCGGACAGACCCTGAGGCTCACGTCAACGATTTCTACAGCAATATGACGCTGAAGGGTGTGTCAGACGCCGTAATGTGCAGGGCTTTCTATTCCACGCTCACCGGTCGGGCGGCAGAATGGTTCCGAACTTTGCAGCCGGGTTCGATCGACAGGTTTGACACCCTGGCGGTCAAGTTTGTGAGGAAGTTTATCACTTCCAAAGTGGTGAGGAAGCCTTATATGTATCTGGAGAAGGTCAAGCAACTTGAAGGAGAGAGCTTGACCGACTTCCTCACCAAATGGAAGGCGGCGGTCGAGGAGGTCGAGCCCATGGATGATGCCACCGCCACCCACATGTTGCACATCTCTCTCCGGGCGGGGTATTTATATCAGGACTTCATTTTACACCCCCCGGCCACGTATGAGGAGGCCCTTCGAAGGGTCACAGATTATGCCAATGCCGGCGAGGCGAACGCCGTAAAGCGCTCGCAGGAGGTCGGGTCTTCATCCCGTAAACCGGCCGGCCGGGCGGAACACCGATCGGGTGATGACCATCCCCGATCCCGCACCAGGACTGGTCAGTTTACGGCCTTGAACCGATCTGCAGCGGAGGCTATGCAGTATGCTCAGTCTTGCAACCTCATTAAGCTTCCCCATCCCGATCGAGATGGTCCTGACAAGAGTAAGCATTGCGCTTACCATCGATGTGCTGGGCATGACACTGAAGAGTGTACCCACTTGCTCCAACTGTTGGAAGATTTGCTCAATCTAGGGAAGTTGGACAAGTGTGTGGGGAGGAGAGAGGACCCCAAGAGGAATACCGATCGGAGGGAACAGCGGCGCTCTCATCACCGCTCCGATCGGTCAGGTCAGGACCGAAGAGACGATCGAAGAGATGATCGTCGCGATGACCGACGGGACCCTGACCCTCCGTCTAGCAGCCGACCAGCAGGAAAGCCGACCATCCACGTTATTTTCGGTGGATTGGAAGACGCTTCCCGACCGCGAAGTAATTGCCCGGTCGCTATAGTGGATTCCCGGGAAACCGAGAAGAGGCAAAAGATGGAGCCCATAACCTTCACCCTGGAAGATCAACCCAGCAGCGGTGACCACGGCATGGAGGCGCTCGTGGTCACAATTGATGTGAAAGGGACGGACGTCCAGAGGGTTATGGTCGACACTGGCAGCAGTGTGAACGTCCTTTATTTGGACGTGTTCGAAAAGCTTGGACTAGACAGGAAGGAGCTGACTCCGGTCGGTGTACCACTGTCTGGCTTTACCGGGGCTCTTATTTACCCCGAGGGAAAGATAATGCTCCCGGTCGAGATCGGCACAGCCCCGAAGGCGATCAAGACGGAGTTAGAATTCGTTGTGGTCAACCTCCATTGTGTCCACAACATCATCCTGGGCCGACCTGCCATTATGAAGATCGGTGGGATAATTTCAATGCCTCACCTTTGCATGAAATTCACCACCCCTAATGGGGTCGGTGTAGTCCGTGGCGATGTCCAATCCGCCAGGAAGTGTTACACCCGAGCGGTTAACAGACGCGATTCCGGTTCGTCTTCCCGGGTGAACACCATAGCCAAAGAAGAGGCTAAAGATCGGAAGGAACAACCAGAGCCTTCCGAGGAGATAGAAGAAGTTCCCCTATCCGAGGACCGACCGGATAGGAAGATTAAGATTGGTCGGGCCCTCACCCCCGATCTCCAAGCAGAAATTTTGGCCATACTCCGGGAGTATGCCGATATCTTCGCTTGGGGGCCCGAGGACATGCCCGGGATCGACCGGCCGGTTATTTGCCACAAGTTAGCCGTCGATCCCGCAGCGAAGCCGGTGGTGCAAAAAACCCGGCACCTTTCTTCCGATCGCCGCGAGTTTGTTAGAGAGGAAGTCAAGAAGATGGCGGCGATCGAGCACATCCGACCCGTGATTTATCCCGAGTGGGTGGCTAATATAGTTCTTGTTCCGAAGCCCCCAGCGTGGAGGATGTGCATAGATTTTACCGACCTCAATAAGGCCTGTCCGCTCGACCCGTATCCTCTACCAAGTATCCACCAGATGGTCGACGAGACGGCCGGGGCCGAATTGATGAGCTTTATGGATGCATTCAAGGGTTATCATCAAATCATGATGCACCATGAAGACGAGAGCAAGACAGCCTTCGTGACCCCGGACGGGCTGTATTGCTACCGAGTGATGTCGTTCGGTCTCCGCAACGCAGGAGCCACCTATCAGAGAATGGTCAATATACTCTTTGCCGATTTGCTAGGCCGAACGATGGAAGCTTACATTGATGATATGTTGGTCACGAGTCGGGACCGATCCGACCACACTCGGGACCTCCGGGAATGCTTCCAGATTATGAGGAAGTACCAGTTGCGATTGAACCCAACCAAGTGTACATTTGCGGTTCAAACCGGCAAGTTCCTCGGCTATATGATGACTAAGAGAGGAATCGAGCCCAACCCGGCCAAAGTGAAAGCGATTCTGGACATGCAACCACCTTCTACCGTTCGGGAAGTCCAGCAATTGACCGGCCGGTTGGCAGCCCTCAGCCGATTCCTCTCCAAGTTAGCCGAGCGCGCTTTACCTTTCTTCAAGGTATTGCGAAAGGTCAATGGATTCGTCTGGGACGAAGAATGCCGAGCGGCTTTTGATGAGTTGAAGGAGTATCTCATGTCACCTATTGTGCTTTCAAAGCCCGAGCTCGGAGAAGAGCTAGACGTATACCTCGCCGTCTCCGATCGTGCAGTAAGCGCAGTATTGTGCCGAACCGATCCGGAAGGGGTCCAGCAACCGGTGTACTATGTAAGCCACGCGCTACATGGTCCCGAGCTCCGGTACTCTCGGTTAGAGAAGGTCGTCTACGCTTTATACATTGCCGCGAAGAAGTTGGCTCCCTACTTCCAGGGTCGAGCAATTCGCGTATTAACCGATCAGCCGATCGGGCCAGTCCTCCGAACTGCTTCGTCTTCCGGTCGCCTAGTCAAGTGGTCGTTGATGTTAACCCAGTACGCGATCGAATACCGACCAAGACCAGCCATCAAGGGTCAAGCTTTAGATGATTTCTTGGTCGAGTGCACCGCCCGGGATACCCGACCCCCCGAAGTTGCGGATCCTGAGGCTGAGTGGTGGTCGTTGGCTACCGATGGGTCGAGTAGCAAAAAAGGGGCTGGAGGAGGAGTGGTGGTCACGAGCCCGGAGGGATTCAAAGTTTACTTTGCTCTCATGTATCAGTTCCATCCGACCAATAATGAAGCCGAGTACGAAGCCTTTGTTAACGGCTTACAGTGCACTCGGGACTTGGGGGCTGAATACATCCGAGCTCAAACAGATTCTGCGCTCGTGGTCGGCTAGGTTCTCGGAGACTATGAAGTCAGTGGAGAGCGTCTACAATTATACCGAGACCTAGCCATGGAGAAGCTTGCTCAGTTCCGGGGGTATACCGTCCGGCACATTCCCCGATTGGATAATGCCGATGCGGACATCTTGTATAAATTGGCTCAAGACGCCCCGGAACATATGTCGAAGATAGCACGAATTTTGGTGATCCCGAGACATAGCATCCATCGTCTACCGGTCAATCCGATCCAACCGGCAGAAGATAACTGGATCACCGATCTAAAGGAATACCTCGAGCACGGTCAACTCCCAGACGACCCACAGCGTGCTCGGAAGGCCAAGCTTAGAGCCCCAAGGTTCCAAGTCTTAGACGGTCGTCTCTACAGGTGGTCATACGGAGGACCTCTTATGCGTTGCTTGACCGCATTTGAGGCCGAACTGGTCATGAAGGAATTGCATTCGGGAATTTGTTCTTCACATCAAGGAGGCCGATCGTTAGCCCGTCGTATCATGCTGATCGGGTACTATTGGCCGTCCCTCCAGCTAGACTGTGAAAAGTTAGCTCGGGAATGTGAGACGTGCCAACTGTTTGCCCGGATGCCTGGACGACCGGCAACTTTCTATCAGTCGGTAACGACTGCAATTCCCTTCGCTAGATGGGGGGTAGACATCTTGGGCCCCTTCCCTCAGCTCTCCGGTCGGAGAAAGTTTGTGATTGTCGCTATCGATTACTTTTCTAAATGGATCGAAGCCGAGCCCTTAGCCACGATCACTTCTCAGCAGTGTGCTCGGTTCCTTTGGCGCAATGTGATTTCCCGCTTTGGCGTGCCCGTGCATCTCATCAGCGACAACGGCCGCCAATTTATAAGCCAATATTTTCAAAATTTCTTGGCCACGATCGGGACAACCCATGTCCGGTCGTCGATGGCTTACCCACAGGGAAATGGACAAGTGGAAAATGTTAACTGGACGATTTTGGAAGGTCTAAAAAAGAAGCTACACTCGGCTGGTCGTAGTTGGGCCGATGAGTTGCCATATGTGTTGTGGACTTATCGGACAACCCCGAGGGAAGCTACTTTGGAGACCCCTTTCGCCCTGGTTTATGGAGCAGAGGCCCGACTCCCGATCGAGGATTGGATTCCGACTGATCGAGAAAGAACCTACAATGCGGAGGAGAACGAACATGCGATGGTCGTGGATCTCGACGGGGTCGAGGAAAAAAGAGAGCTAGCTGCTCGGCGTATGGCTGAGTATCAGAAACGAGTCAAGAGTTCAAAGGACGTTCGGGTCAACCCTCGTTATTTCCAAGTGGGAGATTATGTTCTACGACGAAGGGAGGCCAGTCAACCTTTGGAAGGCGGAAATCTAGCTCAAAATTGGGAAGGGCCGTACATCATCAGCGCTATCATACGGCCGGGTACATACCGACTGGAGACAACAACCGGTCGGGTAATCGAGGGGACTTGGAATTCCGAGCACCTCGTTATGTTTAGGCATTAGCCTATTTTTTGTAATCTTTGGACGAAGTGGGGGCTCGACCTGCGAGTTAATCCCGGTCGTCGTTTGTAATTAAATTTATTATTGTAAATATATCTTAACCGCCTGCGAGCGGAAATGTCTAATGTATACACGATCGGTGATTTCTTGACCGTTTGTATACAGCGGCCCGGTCGGTTTTTTCCTATACCTTTTGGGTGCATGCAGATCAAGTTACATCGACCGAAGCGAGTTTATTGACCGGGCAAATACGCTCCACTTCGGCGGACAATCGGGTCACGCCATTTGATTGGGGAAGCCAGGAGCATACAGCATAATTCCCCGATCTAATCCACTTCTTTTCACTATCGCACTCACTCGTGCCTCGAGAGCACAATAGTGTGGGGGCTGGGACAAGGAAGTGTCTGTAGGCCCATCGCTCGGGAAAACTCGACCGTGGGGCTTACCCATTTTCAAAATTTTGTCAAGGCCTGGAGATCGGGGTAAACCTGATCGGGTTGGCCAATATGACGTTGACATAAGTCCGTTGTTCGGAGATATCCCGAACGTGGAGGCTTGCCTATTCTCAAAATTTCGACAAGGCCGTAGGATCGGATACATTCGGTTGGGTAGGCCAATGAGACGTCGAAATATCGGATGTGCGACCGGGCCATAAGGCCACAAGGTCGGATGTCGAGTGAGTGGTGCACGACCGGGCTAAATGGCCGTGAGGTCGAGCACTTACGATCGGTATATGCGCGTTGAAAGATAAAAACGTAAAACGAAAAACGAAAGGCACAACTTGGACACAAAAGGGGTTATTTATTAAATCCAAACGTGCCCGGTACAAAATCGGGACCGGGCTCCCGACCAGCGTCATTACAAAAAGAAGTAAAGCTTAAACCTATTCTACTTCTTCGCCTCGGCATCACCCTTCCTCGGCGCTCCCTCCCCGCTCGGGGCGGCCTCAGCTCCGCTCACCGTGGCCCGATCCTTCGGATCAAAAGGTGCTGGCCCCGGGTCGGCTACGTCGTCGGGGAGTGTGGTCAAGACCAACTGGAGATCATCCCCTTCAAGGGCTTTCTCCATGATCTTCTTGGTCTGGTCGCGCATTTTTCGCTGACCGGCTTTGTACGCCCACCGGCCAAACGTCCACACCAGCTTCTCCCCGACTTCTGTGCCCCGAACGGACTGGAGAAAGCGAGCGCCCGATTTGGTGTCTTGGAAGAGATGTTAGGCGAGCTTGTCCGGGTCATTCTGGCGAGCCCTTAACTCGGCCGCTTCCCCGATCGCCTGCTGGGCGACCTGCTCCGAGAGATCCCGCTCGGCTTTCACCTTCTTGAGCTCGGCCTCGAGGTCCCGGATCTCCTGTAGTCGACGGTTGGCGACCTTCTTCAGGGCTTCGGCTTCATTGGCCTGCAGAGCCCGTTGTTGGAGGAACTGGGCCGCTCGGGAGATCTGCAGTGCACAACATGATCGAATGTTAGCCGGGTGGAGTTACTTAAAAGAAAATTTAAAAGATGGAAACATGTTTACCTCAGCCAGGTCGTGGCCGATCATCTCGGCTACCTGGCTCGGGGTCAGCTTAGAGATGTCCTCCTTAGCCGACCCAGCATTCCCGATCCGGGTGAGGATCGAGGAACCACCTTTGCTGCCGCCGCCTGAGGGCGTCGGGCTGTGCTGCTCGCGGCGCCGTTTTAGGGCCCCGGTCTCCGAGGCGGTCTTCTCCTTCACTTTCTCTTTTCCCTTCTCGACCGCCACTCAGGCGACCAGGACCTCCGACGCGTCTACCACGTAGCCTTCAGCCGTGGTGACGGTTGATGCCCCTATCGGTCGCGCGGTCGGGATCTCTTTTTCCCCAGCCGGTTTGGTCTAGGCCTTCTTCCGGCCAAGGGAAATCTTGGCCACCTGGCGTAGTGGGACATCCTCATCTCCAAAGCCGGCCATCTCTGCAAATAAAAGAAAGGGTTAGATCGAGTTAAAGGCCCAGTCGGGCTATTAAGGTCGGAGAAGAAGGCTAATGTTGAACCTTTGCCCTTTCGTTTTCCCCGGGCGGGCATCCTTGCAATCGTAACGCCCCGGGGCTCGGGCTTGTACTTCTCAGGCAAGTCGTATACCGGCTCGGGCAAGTTGGCCGCTTCAAGGGACTCGGGCGTCTTGAAGATCCGGTATTCGTAAACCTCGGCCGAGATCTTGGTGACGGCGTCTATAAGGGCCTGAGTCTCGGTTGGGATGACTTGTTTTCGGAAACGCTGACTCCAGACCCTCTCGACCGGGAGGATCCACGGATCGTACTTCACTGAGAAGATCCGGTTCTTCCACCCCCGGTTGTTCCCGGGCAGCCCTTCGATCGAGCATTTGTCCGCTCGGGATTGTGTCATCAGAAATCCACCCCCATACGCAGCCGCCAGCACCTTCACTTGGTAGACGAAGTTGAAGAGCTCCATCGTGCAGGCTACGTTGTGCCGATTGCAGATTTGGGGGAAACACGCGATCATACGATGCGCCTTCGGGCAAATCTGCCCGGGCATAACCTGGTAGTAGCCCAGGAATGCGGTGAGGAGGCTGGAGAAGGGGAACGTGATCGGGGCCATTAGCGAATCGTAATGCATCCCGATCCATTTCCCCTGATGCCGCTCGGTGATATTTCCGAGCTGCCTGCTGGTGTCGAACTCGACCCGACCAGCGAGAGTTGCCGCGATTCTGCTTGCTTCTCCTTTTGTCAGCAAGCTCCTCTGGCCTTCGACGCTATCGCTGTTAAGGAATTCAAACCCGTTCCCGTTCGGCGGCGCCGGCCCGGCCGGGTCTTCCTCATCCGCTTCGGCTTCGTTGGCCCGGTCTCCTTCCTCGGGCTCGACTTGAGGGTAATCCCCTATTACCCTCGTAGGCGTTTCCCTAACGCCTTCGTCCGGGGAGTTTCGTCCGCTCGTGGACGTTGCCTCGCTCCCCGACCCGCTGGAGCTCGACCTCGAGGTCCCTAAAGAGCTTGATGACCCTGCTGGCTCGGGGGCTCGGTCGGGTGTGGGTTGTGGTCGTTGCTCGACCTCTGGGGAATAGGACATGATGTCCACCTCCTCGCTGCTGTGCTTGATCGTGTTGTCGTAGTCTGCGATCGAGGCGTTCTGGCTATCCGAATCCGACATGTTTTCTACCTAAAGGTCGGTCGGGGTTAGTACAGGGTCGGGAGGTTAGTTCGAAGTTAGTTCTATCCTACTCCTACGCAAGGCTAAAAGCAAAGTAAAAGCTAAGGGATCAAGAGCTTACCGATTGATGATACTTTGAAGAAAACTTGAAGCTTGGCTTTGCTCGACTGGTTCGCTGAACTGCTGCTCGGGACTCTCTGAGGGTACCGATTGCTTCAGTGGATTGAGGAAAGTTCAAATGAAGGCCTCAAGGGCCTATTTATAGGAGAGCATTTAGGCGGGAAATCAGTCCACTTGCGTGACACGACCCGCACTGATTCCGAGGCCAGCAGTGGCCGACACGTGGCGAGGGAAGGAATGACAGCTGGCCGGTCGGTTTGATGGCCGACGTTTGGGCTCCTTCATTCCGTCCCGTTTTTTCTCGGATGGTCAAAAAGGCCCGGGCTGGGGGGCTTTTGGTAGGGAATATCCCGACCGACATAAGCTTTACCACGACCGACTTGCCTTTGTCTTTGTCTTTTTGTCTTTGCAGGTAGCAGGTCGGGCTTTTTATGAAGAACCCGATCGGGAAGCGACCGGGAATTGCCCGAGCGTTAGTGTCGACCACCGAGCGGTAGCCCTTTGGCGAGAGAGCTGACAAAGGACACGTGGCGGCTCTTTACGACGACAGACAGGGTACCTGGGAGGATGACACGTGGTGGCTACGTGGAGAACATGCCGAACGGCCAGATCCTTGTCCCCGGCACAGCGGCTATAAATACCCACAGTAGCTACAGTGTAGGGGACTTTTGGACGATCGATAGGTTGTTATTAGAGAATCCCGACCGCAGTCAGTCGGTACTCAGAGCAACCAAGTAGATTGTACTTAGGGCCTTTACCGTGATCAATAAAGTCTTTTACTTGCTTTAATTGGTCTCGGGTTTATTTTATAGTGCTTGCGTAGAATTAGCAGTATATATATATATATATATATATATATATATATATATATATATATATATATATATATATATATATATATATCGGGTACTATCTCCGTAATAGAGATTAGAGATAACTAATTTTTACATAGTTGGTAAAATACCAAGGATATATTTAGTAACTGAAGACATGTCTCGTTCGTTTGGAGAAAATAAAATTTAAAAAATGTGTTTATTTGTAACCTTTTTTTTTTAAAAAAAAAATAAAGATTGGAGAAAAGAAAAACTAAGCAAACTAAATAAAAGTTTAACTTAATAATAAAATAAAAAATAAAAAATAAACATGGCATCCTAATCATTCTTCCAAAAGGTTGAACCCTAACCCTAAGGGCCCCCACACTCCGGCCCCACAGAGCATTTGGGAGGATGTAAATTGTAAATCATGGTGACTCAACTGAACATGATATCTTAATCATCACAAACTTGTTGGTAACCTACTAAAAATGCTAATTGTACATTTTTTGCAGGTTCATAGATCAATTTGGAGCTTATTCGAGTTCCGTGGCTTAATTGCTATCCCCCAAATAGTTCAATGGCCTATTTGTACTTTTCTCAAAAATAAAATAAATTAATTGTTGAATTTAGACTATTTTCCAAAAAAAAAAAAAATTAAAAGAAAGTTTGAACTAGCAGTTTAAATTGGATCAGGATCAGTGAACCAGTGGTTTACATTCAAAACTAAATCACGGTTATATATACTTATATGTAAGAATCATAATAAATGTGAAAAAGAACATACACTATTTGCAAATATTGTAATTCTAATTTTAAGCTAATGCTAGTAGTTGTTCCGATTTGAACCGCCAATTCATGGTTCAAGATTTAATTTGTCCGGTTCATGATTTTAGTAATTAAACTAAACTCAAATATTTGATTCTGGCTCTGAATCATAACCGGAAACTTTCGGTTCGATTGCTACAGTGTCCAGTTCAGTTTAAACCGAATCATAGTCATCCCTATGTATAAGCAATAATTTGTTGGAGAAGAAAAATAAATAGGCACAAGTGTCAAATAGGCCCATTTACTACTGCCAAGTGCTCAATTCTCACTACGAACTTAATTAAGTGCCAAATAGTCTCATCTACCAGCTAAATTTGTTCGATTGACTTTTTTTGCAGGTTGCCTTTCTCCAGCTATTCTGTTCAGCTTGCGTAGTTGTATTTCGATGTCATCTTCAGCTTTGAGTGCAAATTTTCTGATTGCAGCACTACTATTAGATTTCCTCTGCAATACGGCTTGCAGAGAACAAAGCTTTTTGAATAAAGATTTCATTGCTTATTCGCCTGCTTAGAGCCGTCAAAACGGTCTCGCGGGGCGGGACGAGCCAAAATACACCAAAGCCCGTCCTCGTAGCGGGACGGGCTAAAAAGCCCGCCTCTTAGCGGGCTTGGAATGTGCTCGGCCCGCCCCGCCATGCCAAAGCCCGCCAATCAATTTTTTCATTATCTTAATTAAAAAAAAAAGAATCACTGTACAATATCCTTCAAAAAAAAAAAAAAAGAATCACTATACAGATGCACAGTACACTAACACAGTAACACTACCTAGTATTGTATTCTTATAAATCTATAACCCTATAAGTTATAACACACTAACACAATTACACAAACCAAAATAACAAAAAAAAATAATATGTAATACTAAATATATATACAAAATATAATGTATTAGCAGGTCGCGGGCTAAACCCATGACCTGCCTGACCCGCCCCGCCTGAACTTGTGACCCAGGCGGGGCGGGCTAAAAGCCCGCATCTTGGCGGATCAAAATTTGAAGAACCCGTCTCCTACCTACAGCGGTACGGGACGGGTCGACCCGGCGGGTAAAACCCATTTTTGACGGCTCTACGCCTGCTTCATCATTAAAAGGTGGGATGAGGCTCAAAAGGTATTCTTCATAAAAATAAAGGTATTCAAAGAAAGGCATAATAACTTCATCACCAAGAAACACAATTGGGATGGGTTTCAAAAAGAAATACTCAAGCTTTGTTATGAGAATGCTTAAAGCAGCACTAGCCATCCCCTTTTCACTTAAACATGACTCTTTTTGTCTGGTTAGAATCTTCAACAACTGTGTTGCATTCTTTGCTGCTTCTCGCAAAGTTTGTCGGAGTTCAACTAAAGCAAATATTATTATTTGGATGTCATCTTCGGCTTTGAGTGCAAAAGTTTCTGATTTGGATTTCCAAATCTTTGAGTAAACCACCATCACCACTGGATTCTTTCTGGAGAAAGGCTTGCAGAAAATAAAGGTTTCTAAGCAAAGATTTGAAAGGCAATTTACAAAATGGTTGGAGAAAGGCAACCTGTTAGCAACCTGCAAAAAAAGTCAATTGAACAAATTTAGCTGATAGATAGGCTTATTTGGCCGTTAATTTAGTTCATGGTGGGAATTGAGCACTTCGCAGTAGTAGATGGGCCTATTTGACACTTGTGCCAAATGAATAAAATGTTTATTTTAAGAGTAGAAATGTCCATTTAATATATCAGGGAAAAATCACCACTTTTAAAATAGTTGAGGGGACTAAAGTAATTACATGAAGAATTCAAGGAGAAAATGTGCTATAATCATATAATTCAGAGGATAAAAAGTCTCATTTCCCATATAAGAACTTTGCGGGGCATTAGATGGAGAATTAGACAAAACCACTACATTGACTAAAATTAATTCTCACACTGCGACTTGTAAAGACTTATTTTGTGTCATTGCTTAATTAAAATATACAACTGAGCTGGTGCAGTGGTACTTGTGCAGGCTAAAATGTTTAACTTTATCAGCATGATATATATCTTTGCCAAATAGTCCAACGTGGAGATTAACCTGTTTTTACGGCTTCGCAGACAGACAATATCGCCAGCAATCTTGGGACTTTTTGCGTAACCTGCATGGAAAATCGAACCTACCTTGGCTGGTCATTGGTGACTTCAACGAAATCTCATCCCCAACCGAGAAGCGAGGTATACATAGTCACCCGTCCCTTCTTATGAACGACTTTAACAGTACCCTAGACCATTGTCAACTGTTTGACCTGGGAATGAAAGGACTACCGTTCACTTGGGAGAAGAGCAAGGGCACTGTCAATTGGGTGGAGGAGCGACTCGATAGAGCTGTTGCAAGCGCGGACTGGTGTATGTTATATGAGCATGCGACTGTTTTTATAAAGAAGTTATAAACTCTGATCACACATCTATCTTTCTCGATCTTGAGAAACCAAGAATTCGAGTTCAACGTCGGAGATTCATGTTTGAGAATGCGTGGCTTCATGACGTTGGCTGTGGAGAAGTAGTGAGTGACGCATGGCTGAACTCTGCGGGTGATTCTATCCCTAGTCGACTAGACTACTGTGGTGAACAGCTACGAAGATGGGGTGGAGATTTGGGAAAACGCCTCTCACATGATATTGAAGCCCTCTAGAAACGCATAAATCTGCTTAGGGAACGCACAGACCAGTCATCTTTGAGCCTGGTTCATGACATGGACAACCAGATACGCCATTTAAGCAATCAACAGAACGTCTTCTGACGTCAATGTGCCAAACAACACTAGTTGATGCAAGGGGATCGAAACACTAAGTTTTTTCACTCCTATGCGACATCCCGAAAGAAGAAGAATACTATTGTGCGTTTAAAAAATGAGGCCGGCGATTGGATAGATGGTACCCCGTTGATAGATTTGGCTACAGGTTATTATTCTAACATCTTTCGCACAGCAGGTACTACTGTTTCTACCCCTCTTGATACGCTGAATCCGAAAGTGAATGATGCGGATAATGCAAGATTATTACAGCCTTTTACACCTGAAGAAGTAAAGGAAGCGATCTTCTCTATGGCCCCGGATAAATCACCAGGACCAGACGGTTTTAATCCTGGGTTTTTCCAACACTTTTGGGGAAGTATTGGTAATGATATCACTGCTTTTGTTCTTACTTGCCTTCACTCGAGAACATTACCAGAAGGAATGAATGATGCTTATATAACACTGGTCCCTAAGAAAGCTGTTCCCGAAAACATGGGTGATTTGAGACCGGTCGCGCTTTGTAATGTCACCTATAAAATTCTGAAAAAAATGGTGGCGAATCGTTTAAAAGAGGTCCTTGACAAAGTTATATCTGAAACTCAAAGCGCGTTTCTTCCAGGTCGGTTAATAACGAATAATGTTCTTATTGCTTCTGAAGCTGTCCATTATTTAAACCGTAAAAGAGCAGGTAAAGCAGGGTGGTGCGCTCTAAAGCTAGACATGGCAAAAGCCTATGACAAGATGGAGTGGAATTACCTTCGTGTCATTATGGAAAAATTGGGTTTTCATAATCAATGGATCGAATTGGTAATGTTATGTGTCTCTACTGTCCGCTATAAGGTTAACATGAACGGGGCTCTCACATATTTCATCACTCCTACGAGAGGCTTGCGCCAGGGAGACCCTCTTTCTCCTTACCTCTTCATTTTATGTTCAGAAGGCTTGTCTTATTTGATATCAAAATCTGTTGGTGATGGCCATATATCTCCTTGCATGCATTGTGGCGAGAGGTGCGCCAGGTATTTCGCACCTCTTATTTGCGGACGACAGTCTCTTATTTTTTAAGTCTTCCGTAAATGAGGCGAATGTGGTTAGGGATTGTTTATAGGCTTATGAAGCTATGTCCGGTCAAACGATTAATTATACAAAGTCATGTGTTGTGTTTAGTAAAAATGTTGACAGTCTCAACAGAATTGCAGTAGCATCCGCCCTTGGGGTGAATGAAACTGAAAGTATTGGTACTTGGGCCTTCCTTTGGGTATTGGCAGAAATCGTAAGGAGGTTTTCTCTTTTATAGAAACTAAGCTGAAGCAACGGTTGGGTGGTTAGTCGAAAAGAATATTATCTAGAGCCGGGAAAGAAATTTTGTTGAAGAGTGTGGCTCAATCCCTTCCTACATACACTATGAGTCTGTATTACCTCCCCGTCACTTTCTGTGAGCATATTGAGCGGTTGATGAATAAATATTGGTGGCTTTCTAAATCTGAGGGTGGTATGCGTTGTTTAGCTTGGAATCGCATGGCTTTTCCAAAATCTGAGGGTGGTTTAGGTTTTAAGAACCTCAACAAATTTAATATTGCGTTGTTGGCGAAGCAGGGTTGGAGAATACTATGTAATCCTTACTCTGTTGTTTCCCGGCTCTATAAAGCCCGTTTTTTTACTGACACAAACTTCTTGGAGGCTAGACTAGGATCTAATCCTAGCTATTGTTGGTGCTCGATTCTTGCAAGCATAGATGTGTTGAGGCGTGGCTGCTTTTGTCGCATTGGTGATGGCAGAACAACAAAAATTTGGCACCATCCTTGGCTGCCGGACAGGGATCATCCATATATTCAAACACCAATTTCGACTGTGCATGATGAGGCAATAGTCAGCTCCCTAATTAATCCGACCACAGGAGATTGGGATACGGTTTTGCTTAGTGACCTCTTTCTCCCTCGTGATATTGAACTGGTTAAGTCGATACCCATCTCGATAGGCTTTGCGGATATGAGGAGTTGGCGAAATAACCTTCGAGGAATTTATTCTGTCAAGCAGGGATACAGACTCCTTATGGATAATGGGTTGTCACCTAATACTGCTTTCACAGCCTGGAGTGCCTTATGGAAATCAAAGCTTCCTCCAAAAGTCCTGAAATTTGCATGGCGATGTGCTAGGAATGTTTTGCCTACTGTTGTTTCTCAAGCTGCTAGGGGCATAGATGTGGATACTCAATGCCCTTTTTGCCTTAGTAGTCCTGAAACCATGAACCACCTATTCTTTGAATGTCCAAAGGTGAAGGATATTTGGCTCGGCACGCTGGACTATACTATAACCGCTCAGGTGGGTTTTGAGTCGTCGCTTTCCTCGCTATTTGAGCAATCGAGTAAAGAAAAGCTGTGCAAATGCTTAACAATTTGTGAGTGTGTGTGGAAAATGAGAAACGATTGGGTGTGGAATAGAAAGCAATGGAGTATGGAAATGTTGAAGAAATGGGTAGAAAACACTGTACTGGAATGGCAATTCACTTCTACAATTTCCGGACCCAGTATTAGTAACCATGCAACGTCAAATACCAATTCTATTATTCCACCTTCGACTTGGCTAGTAGAGGTTGATGCGGCTGTTCAGCAGAATGATGAATTTGGATACTATGGTGTTGTGGTTTCGTCGGATGGTGGTGGATTTGTCGCGGCAAAGAGTGGCCCCATTCGTTGTCTAAAGGATCCACACCTTGCTGAAGCCATGGCTATTAAGGAAGCTCTATCTTTGACCATCTCTCAAGGTTGGAACAAGGTAATTATACGCTCAGACTGTCAGATGGTGTGCAGGTTCCTGAATCAAAATCTCCCGGGTAATTCCTATACAGGCAATATTATTAATCAATGTCGGGTTCTGAAACGACACTTTGAATCAGTGTCTATTGAGTTTATCTCTCGATCAGCGAACAAATGCGCTCATGCTTTGGCTCGAGCTGCTAGTTCTCACCCTGGTCATATTTCTTGATTTTCTGTTGTTCCTTCATGTATTGTACAATTCATTTCTTAAGTTTAAATAAAATCCTTTTTCCTTCAAATATATAAATAAATAAATAAATAAATAAATAAATAAATATATATATATGAACAGATACTACAATGTAATAGAGCTAGTAGCATTCAAAAAAAAATAAATAAATAAATAAATATATATATATATATATATATATATATATATATATATACCTTTGGTGAACGATATTTGCTATATATTCATGTTGTAATTTTTTAAAATATTTGATACGGAGTATATGCTTTATTGTTTTCTCGAAAATATATATGCAATTTGTATTTGTATGTTATGAATGTTTGTATATATCCTGTGGTATAAAAATATGAATGTTTGCAGTTCACTGTATGTATATACATATTTGCAAGCCATCTATCATCATTCATCAGTGTGTGTGTGTGTGTGTGTATATATATATATATATATATATATATATATATATTTATTTATTTATTTATTTATTTATTTATATATATATATAATTGCACTCTGGTGCGAATAGAGCGTCCACGTTCGAATATGCGAATGCCTGAAATCCGTCCACGTGTTCAGATTTAATGGACGAGAAACACTGATTTTTTTTTTAAACGTGGTGGCATTTTCGTAAATAATTGAACATCAAAGTGCGAGTAAAATGTATTACAAGTGCATGTAAAATGTATTACAGGTGCAAGTAAAATTTACACTGGGCATTAATACTAAGTGCACCTATAGTTATATGTAGTTGCACTTAGGTGAATGAATGTTTGCGGGTGGTTTTCACGGGTACTACTACCCGCTGAACTCATCGCAAGAACAAAAACGATGTCAAACAGAACGAACTCAGATCAATGGATGTTAACAAGGAAAAATTACATGCACTTGCAGGCAGGCGAAAGTAGGTGCACTTAAAGGTGAAAGTACACCACCCGATCAATGAATGCAGGCAAAAAACTACATGCACTTGCAGGCGAAAGTAGGTGCACTTGTAGGTGAAAATAGGTGCACCCGATCAATGAATGCTGACACGTGGCGCGCGCTGATTGGTTCGCATTATATATATATATATATATATATATATATATATATAGGGGCACGCTATAATGAGAACAATTGTCCATGAGAGAGATAAGAACCATTTACAGTTGTCCACATGTCCAGATCAACGAATTAGATGTAATTTTAAAAAAACGACTCGGTGGAATTTTTGTAAATAAATCAAATTTTTGTGAACTAAATGTGTAATAAGTGCAAGTAGCTAGTGCACTTTTACAAATTGCAAGTAAAAGTACAAGTAAAATCACTTACAAGTGACATCTATTTTCAATTACAAGTGCAAGTAATTTACCTTGTTAACGTTCGTGAACCTAGGTGTAACTAATTATACTGTTAGGTGTACCTAGTTATAACGTTAGGTGTACTTAGTATTAATGCTCAATGTAAATTTTACTTGCACCAGTAATACATTTTACATGCACTTGTAATACATTTTACATGCACTTAGGTGCACTATATGAAATTTCTACTTGCACTTGTAATACATTTTACTTGCACTTCGATATTCAATTATTTACAAAAATGTCACCGCGTTTATTTTTAAATAAGTGTTTCTCATTTGTTAGATCTGGAACGTGGACTGATGTCATGCGTTCTGAGTTCTTTCCTGTACTTAACATGTGTGAGGCTTGTGCTTAACATGCGTGAGGTTTGTGTGATTAATGTGTGTGTGTTGTGTACTTTAAGTGCGTCAGATTAATGCTTAACGTGCGTCCACCCGCACAACCCGCACGGGAAGCCTCAGATGCACCTGATCCCTTCCATATATATATATATATATATATATAGAGGCGGGTTCAGGTGCGGCAGTGTCTTACGGTGCGGTTATTTCTTACGGTGCGGCAACACCAATAGTTCACCAAATATGCACCATCAACGTTAGGAAATACACCACACAAAACAGAGTAAACAGAGCCCTGCATCACCAAACACACACCATTAGGTGTGAGTAAAAACACCATACACTGTTCGGAAATACACCATTGGGGGTGGTGAGTTATATGGTGTGTTTTTTTGAGTCTGTGGTGTATTTTGTGATGTTTTATTACATTTCATTGGGGTGTGTTTTTATTACACTGTTGGTGCATATTGTTAACACTGTTGGTGTATTCTGGAATTTGACCGCACCGCCGCACCGTAAGACCCCGCCGCATATGAGCGCTCTTCTATATATATATATATATATATATATATATATATATATATATATATATATATATATATATATATATATATATATATATATATATATATATATATACACACACACACATATATATACATATATACACACACACACACACACATATATATATATATATATATATATATATATATATATATATATATATATATATATATACACACACAATATATATACACACATATATACACACCCGCACAATCCGCATATATATATATATATATATATATATATATATATATATATATATATATATGGAAGGGATCAGGTGCACCTGAGGCTTTCCGTGCGGATTGTGCGGGTGTGTATATATGTGTGTATATATATTGTGTGTGTATATATATATATATATATATATATATATATATATATATATATATATATATATATATATATACACACACACACATATATACACATATATATACATATATACACATATTTTTTTGAAAGTATACACACACACACACACACACACACACACACACACACACACACACACACACACACACACACACACACACACACACACACACATATATATATATATATATATATATATATATATATATATATATATAATTTATTTATTTATCTAAATTCACTATTTCAAAATATATAGACAATTTTTTAAAAAAATATTCCGAAATATATACCTTCCAAATTATTGTTGGTTGCAGGAATTTGAGATTTATTGGTCTAGTCTCGGTTGCCTCCAATGCCACTGGCAAAGTATTGTCCGGGATGCTGACGGTGGTAGTGCCTTAGCCGTTTTTCATTTGATGGTTATCTGTGGTGGCGGCGTTGGTCGTATCGTCGGCACTCTTGGGTCGCTCTAATCGAGGGAGATAGCGGTGGCAACTATCAAGGTTGTTGCCGTTCGCCCGCCTCCGTTGTCGCCATCGGTTTTGTGACACCCCGTAAATCCAAACTCTAATCAAGAATTAATTAGAGAATTACTCCTAGCCTCTTTGTCAATTTATTTCTAAAAATCCTGAAATTCGATAGTCGAGGGACTAGATTTTGACTAGTCACCTAAAGTCAAAGGATTGTACCTTGTGCTTCTTGAGTTGTGCCCTTATTCCCTTGTCTTTCCAACTTTAGTAAGGTTATGGATGTCTTTCTACCTAAGGTTTGTGGTTCAAGCTAACCTAGCAACACTCCTTCATTTCATTCACCCTACAATCTAAACACAAAAATCTCTAGCTTCTCTCTAAAAAGGTGTAGCTTCTTCTCCGAGCTAGAATTTGGGCATCCCAAATCTTGCAAGTTGTCTTCCAAGATTCCTACTTTCTTCACCTTGATCATAGGGGAGGGTAAGATCCTTGATCTTTTGGTGTTTTTAACCCCCTTTTAGGTGTCTTTTTCTAAAGATAGAATCTTTGATGTCTTTTGGTTTGTGTATGAAGTTGGTGTGGAAGAGGAGCTTTAGGGAAAGCTTTCTAGGGTTGAAAAGAAGAAGTTATTAGGCTACAAAGGTAACCAATGCTTTACAAAACCAATTTTCTTACTTATATGATGATTTCTTGGCTTCTACTTGTGATTCTTGTGTTGATTTGTGAGATTTGATGCATTGTCTTGTGGTGATGCATGTTTAGAGCTTGTTCTTAGGGTTATTGAATGCCATTGCTTGGCTATTTCTTGGGTTCAATTCATATTGTTGTTGTGTGTGAGATTTTGGGTGTTTTGGACTTGAATTTGGACTTGTTGCTGAAAATCCCCGAAGGGATTATTTGTTGTACAGGTCGTACCCGCGGGCGAAACGGCGGGCAGAGGCCTACCCGCCGCCCCACCCGCGGGGTACATGGTCAATCGTGGGTGTGTACCCGCGAGTGGACCCACGGGTGGAGGTCCACCCGTGGCACCACCCGCGGGGTACGTTGGTGTTTGATGGCGGGGATTTGTTCCCCGTGATTCTTTTGACTCAGTATTGATATTTTGACCTCCCGATGTTGTTTTATTGGGCTATTTGTGAGTCTTCTTGATGTTTCATATGTCTAGAACGGTATGTTAGGAATCCATGTAGGATTTGGTGTCCTGAATCGTGCTAAGGGCCCGACCTTGTGATTCGTTGGACTATTGTGAGTCTTGTATGTTCTATGGAACTAGTTTTGGTTTACCAGTTTGATAAGCATGCTAGTTTGATGTTAAAATGCTAGTGTGTGCGGTTTGTTCTTTCCTATTGGCATTGACAACTTGTGTTGACAATCGTTTGGTGTCGGATTATGATCCTTCGTTGTTGAGTATGGTCTCATGTCTTTGTTGTGATCCATTGATTGATTCCTATGATATGAACGAATGTAATCGTTGTACCCCTTTTGATTGATACTTGATTAAGGTTATTGTGGAACCTTAGTCTTCTTGGTAATGATGATGACTTGTGTGATTATGATTGAAATTTGTGGTGTGTTACTTGAGCTTGGCTCACATGTTGGAAGTTGTGTGAATGAAATTAATGGTACCCTCGTGAACTGAGAGTTCGGCAGTGAATAGGAGAGTCGGAGGGGGGACGACGGTCCTCGGAGGCATAAGGTTGGACTCAGAAGTACAGGGTGGCACTAGGAGGTAATGGTTGGAACCGAAATAAGGCCGGGGGTAGTCATAAGGTTGGAACAGGGCATAAGGTTGGAACTATGATACTTGTTACATGTAGTTGTCACTGTGGCATGTAGTTGCCAATGTGTGAATGTGTATTCTTTGCTAATGAGCGTGTCTGCATGTATTCTACTTTGTGATCAATAGAATGCATCTTGAGTTGTATTGTCTTTCATGATTCTTGTCTTGTTGTTGCGGTAAGGATGGTGATTCCTTTTCCTTTTGAGAGTGTGAATGAGTCCTTGAAGTTGACTTCTCTCTATGGGTTTTGAAATGATATATACTGTATTCCGTTTTGAAAATGGTTTTAACTATACTTATCTACATATGCTATTTAACGTGTATTGATGGGTTACCAGCAATATTCGCTGACCGGGTGTCATCCCCATGTTATGTTTTCCTTGTTCTACAGGTTTTGAGTAGATGCCCGAGAGCGCTAGACTTGGAGCGTTAGATAGCTTAGTCACCTTGTCTAGACGTTGTGTTTTGATGGCCTGTGAGCCTTTTGAGCGGCCTGTGTGCCTTGACTCATTATGACTGGTTTATACTGTTTAGTTTTCCCGCCTGTGCATCTTTAGTACTGTAAGATGTGGCATAATACTCCCGATTAGACTTGCTTCCGCTTTATGTTTAATGGATGATTAGATTGCTTATCTCTTGTCTTTTAAGTTTTAAAAATGTGGTAAAAATCGGGGGTGTTACAGGTTCTGTCGCAATCTTGAATCTGCGTCATCCCTGTTGTTGTCGTACCGTATAATGGTATTATTGAAATTTTGAGAAGCTTTGGAGTATAGGGTTTCATTCTTTACTTTATTAGCTGAACCCAAGTTTTTAGGCCTTTTGGCCTAATTTGAATTTTTTTTTTACAAAAAAAAAAAAAATTGTGTGTTTTGGGCATTTTATTTGTTTTTGGGTCTTTTCATATTTTCATTATTATTTGGGCCTTTGTTTTTTGTTTGAAAATAAAATCTTCATTAATTCAAATCAAAGTACAAATCGTTGATGATAACAGCATGACAAACTTCCCTAACTAGACTATGGGCTACTCTATTCGCAGTGCGACTAACATGAGAGATAAATACATGCATAAGCGAGCATATAACTTTGAATGATCTGAAGCGCATCAAGAAGAATTAAATCAAAAGAAGATGCGTTTTCATCCAGCTTTAAACTTTGAATGATCTGAAGTGCATCAGACTCAACTAGGACATGACTAAAACCCTGCTTCTTAATCCAGCTCAATGCTTCTCTAATGGCCATAGTTTCAACTACCTTAGGGGTGAAAGTTCCTTTTCCTAGAATACATGATGCTGCAACAAACTGCCCATTTTCGTCCCTTAACACCCACCCAAATCCCATGTGTCTACTATTAGGAACAACTAATGCATCGATATTAAGCTTTAAAAATCCAGGTAAAGTCTTTTCCCACCTTTGTATAGGTGTGTTCCTTGAGCTAGAGGCTGCAACACCATTGCCAACTATGTTGTTCCAATCTGCCAAATAACACTTGGTACCGTCAACAAGGGTAGTGGGCGGTGTATTTTTTTCCATTCCAAAACTTGTCATTGTAGACTGTCCAAATCTTCCAACATAACATAAATAGTAAGCTGTAATTATACTTATCCAAATTTAAGATGTGGTGATCAGCCCACTGCTCATAAGAGCTGAAGCCATTAGTTCTCACTAGTAGGCCACGTAATCTCCAAACATCTTCTGCAAATCTGCTCTCAATTAATTGGTGGGTTGTGGACTCAACTTCCACATGGCACAATTGACATTCCATTTAACACTCCACACGTTTATTTATCAAGCAGTCTGCTATGAGTAAACATCCCAAACACGCTAGCTAAACAAAAGACTTGATTTTCCTGGGCATATTGTGCTTCCACGTACTAGTCCAAGGTTTCCTTTGTGTAAAATCAAACTGGGTCGAAATGTCCTTATAGCAGCCTTTGAGGCTTTGTAGTAAACAAAGTTTTATGGTCATTGTAGACACAACAAATTTGAACTCGACAAATGGGCTAATAAAATTATTATTGGGCTTAATTTTGAGATTGATTCTTGAACCAATTTAATTAATTAGGTCATGATAATTAGATTAATTTATTAATTAGTCCAAGTAAATTTGATTTGGGCTATTGAATTAATTAATTAATTGGTTTAAATCCAATCATATTTGAATTATAATTATAATTATAATCAAATTTAATTATAATTTTATTATATTTGAGTTGGATAATTATAATTTAATTTGAATTTGAATGAGATGATAGAATATTGAACCTAGATTTGATTTTGAAAAGGTTCATTTTCTTAGTTAATTAATTAATTTAATTAGATAAATAATTAGGGAGTTTGTTGAGGGATGGTGGTTATATTTTCACTATAAATAGAGCCCTCTTTTGACAACTCAAAACACAATTTGAGGACTTGAAGAACACACTTGAAGACTTGAAGGCATTTTGAAAATCTTGAAGGCATTTTGAAGACTTGAAGGAATTTTGAAGATCTTGAAGGCATTGAAGGCAACTTGAAGAATACTTGAAGGCGCAAAAGGTACTTTGAAGCTCTGCAAAGTTAATCGTCTCGAGGCTTGATGTTTTTGTTGAAGATCCCGCTACCCTGGAGGCTACACCATTTAAAACCCAGAGGCACACGCCATTTGAATCCTGAAGGCTACGCTACTTGAATCCCGAAGGAACGTCAGTAGAACGTTAGTGAAGAATCAGAGGACTATACAGAGATTTTGTACATGCATCTTGAATTATACACACTGAAACAAGATTTTGTGAAATATATACAAAGTTTATTTTTTGTGTTTACAGATTTTGGCACGCCTAGTAGGACTGCTCTGCCTCTCATATCTTCACTGTTGATTCACGAGCTCTACAAGGAATCCGAGTAGCATCAAGAAATCCCTTCTCCACAATGACCTATGCTCAAGTTGCCAGTTCCAAGGCATAATCTGTGGCTGGTTCCAGTGATAGTTGCGAAATGGAAGGACCAATGACTCGAAGCCAAGCGGGGAACCTGGGGTGCAGCTGGACGAGACCCAAGAAATCGTTCACAACATCATTCGAAGGATCGAAAGCAGCTCCACCATGTCATGAAAAGCTACATATGACAAGGGTTCATCCTCTACAAGGAAAACTATTGGCGACAAGAGTCCTACAAGCCCAACTCCCTCAAAAGGAACTCCTAGTAGCAAGAGTCCTATGAGTCCTACTCTCTCGAATGGAACTCCAAGCAGCGGAAGCTCATCTCCCATATCTTAGTCAACACCTCTGTGCAGAACATCACTAGAATGGACTCACGTCTACACATTCATGCCCGTTATGTCAACGAACGCAACTTCAGTGGAAGAACAACTAGCAAACACCACCAAAGCTCTCAAGGGAATGATTTGCGCTTCTTCAAAACCAAGAAAGGAGGTCAATGACCACAGTGAAAAGGCTGAAAGCGGAAGAAACGGTGATACAAGTCGAGCTTCCGGGAAGCATCCTCAAACCCAATAAAAAGATATTGACGTCGAGTCACCGCGTCATCACAGTAGGCCTATGGCAGGAATGAAAGAGACAATCTCTCGACCGCCACTCACTGAAAAGAGTGTTCAAATTTCTAGGGGCATGATACCTATCGAGAAGTTGAATGACTACATAATGGGAGCAATTAAAGGGAAGCTCGAGGGAGGACAACCTTCGTACGCTTACACTAAACCCTATACCTAGAGGATTGAAGAAACGAAGATGCCGCTAGGCTACCAACCTCCCAAATTTCAACAGTTCGATGGAAAAGGCAACCCAAGGCAACACATCGCCCACTTCGTGGAAACCTGCAACGATGCTAGAATATATGGAGATCTCCTTGTCAAGCAGTTCGTCCGCTCTTTGAAGGGCACTACCTTTGATTAGTACACCGACTTGGAGCATGGTTGCATTGATAGCTGGAATGACATGGAGAGTGAATTCTTGACCCGCTTCTACAGCACAAGAAGGATTGTTAGTGTAACAACCCAAATTTTTATTATGTAAATCTAATTTTAAGAAATTCCAAAATAGCCATTTTCACTCCATTAAAAATTTTTGCGACCAATTGGTGATTGAATAAATTATTTTAGTCACATTTTAAATTAATTTGACACCAATACTTATTTTATTCCAAAATCCTAAATTTTCGGGTACTTCGCGTACCAAGTTTTAAATCGAGAAATCAATCTGAGTGAGACCGGGAGAATTCTAAAAAGCTTTAAACAAGTGTTCATCTAGAAAACTTTTTGAGAAAATTCATTTTCAACCCCAAAGTATTTAAAATAGCATTTCTAGTCCTTGGTCCATGATGCTAGGTGAACCACACCACTCCAAGAAGCATTGCCTGAGAACATATTCTAGCCAAGATTTTACCATTTTCCCTCACCCAATCGTTTGCCTTTTTACCTAGGGTTTTGCACCCTATATAAACAACACTATCAATTTATTATTCCTTGATCTCCAACATTGCCTCTCCCAAGTTCTTGTCTGATAAGAGAAAGAAAACATTGCAGTAAGTTTCTTCCATTTTCCTTCCATCTTAAGGTTTCCTCTTCTTTTAGCCTTCAATCTCTGAGGTTTCTTAGTCTTGGCTTGTGTTTGAGATGTTTAGGTGGTGAAGGAGGTGGTGTTTGAGTAGAGAGGAGGTAGAGATCCATACAAGAAGAAGAAGCTTCAAGAGGTATAACCCCATGGACTCCCTCTTTGATTTTGGCACTGTGAAGCCTATTTTATTGAGTAAAAATGAGTATAAATCATGAGATTTTGTTGTGTTTATGCTTGGAAGTGATCTAGTATTTGTCTTTGAAGTGTTGAGAATGTTTTGGATGTTTTGGACATGTTTGGAATAATTTTTGCAGATGAAAATGTTCATCTGGTGCACACACAGTGTGCACCAGATCAGACCAGCGGCCCTAGACGCGGCCCATCAGGAGGGCCGCCGGCTAGACAATCGTTATACCCTACACCACGGCGCGCGTAGCACTGTCCACCACGCGCCTCGCAAAACGACGTCATTTTGGGAGGCGCGGTAGGAAGTTGCTGTGATTATGTATATTTGTTCATACAATTATGTATATTTTTTATACAATTATGTACATCCGAATCAGGAAATTTTTGTGTATTATATTAAGAGTTGATGTGTATTAGGTTAAAAGTTTATGTTTATTATGTATTATGTTAGATTATGTGTATTATCTTTTAAAAACAGTATGTATATTTTGTTATACAATTATGTACATTCATGTATAACATTATGTACATTTTTGAACATGGGTTTTTTTATAAAGAAAAATTAGCTGCCAAATACTGGGGCGGGAAATTTCAAAAATAAAAAATAAAAATTTGAAACGACGTCGTTTTGCATCTGGGCGCACAATGCAACGCGCGTCGTGGTGTAGGATATAAATTGCCTCGGCTAGAGCCGGGGCCTGTAACACCCCACTTTTCTAACTCTTAATTACAACTCTAAACAGTCATTAACGTCACTAAGCAGTGGAAAACTAAAAGATAAATAGTGGGAGTGTCACCGCCACAACCACCACTCCGTGGTGATTGCACAGGCTAAAGGGGTAAAACTAGAAATAAAGTAAAAATCTGGCATCCATCATAAAAACTAAAAACATAAGGGGGAAATACGTCAACGTATAAAGTCTACATCATCCTCAAAGCATAAAGTCGGTAAGTTTAAAATCCATACATAAACATCAATAAAACTAGAGTTTAGATATCTCTAACTACGAGACTAATCTAACTCGACTTCTTCACATTGCTAGGCCCACCTGAAAGGGGTTTTGCAAGCAACACATAGACAAATAGGAAAAACAACCGTTAGCATGAAGCTAAGTATAACCACACTCAACCCTGTAAAGCATTCTAGCATTTACTTAGAAAACATTTGATTTCTTTATAACAATAAGCTCGTCTCAAATCATCTTTAGATTTATCACATTCTTTCTAGATGCTTGCACCCTATAATATTAGCTGGCATGCTCATATATGTATAAGACTATTCACATAGATTCATCAACATATAAACCTCTCAAATAACTTAATAAGTAATTCATGCTTACAGATAGGTTCATGCTAATAGACCATATAACAGGTATTCTCATGCTTTCACATTCTCATCACATAACTTGATAAATAGAGCTTCTAGTACAACAAGATAGTCATGCTCAATGGAAAATCTTAAGTCAAACTTCTCATTATAAAATCTCATACGATACTCTATTCACATGCAATCTCGTGTAACACTATACATCACTCTCATATGCAATCTCGTGCAATGCTATAATCATTCTTCTTATGCAATCTCATGCAATACTATATACATTCTCATATGCAATCTCGTGCAACTATATACTCATACTCATATGCAATCTCGTGCAACAATATAATCATACTCGTATGCAATCTAGTGCAATAATATACTCATGCTCATATGCAATCTGTGCCACAATATAATCATACTCTTATGCAATCTAGTGCAATAATATACTCATACTCATATGTAATCTCGTGCAACAATATAATCATACTTTTATGCAATCTAGTGCAATAATATACTCATACTTATATGCACTCTCGTGCAACAATATAATCATACTCTTATGCAATCTAGTGCAATAATAGATATATAATTACTCATACACTCTTTTATAAAATAGAGTACTTTCTGTGGAGGTCTCTTTCTTACTTTCTTAGTCTCTCTTGAGTCTCTTTCTTTCTCTTGAGTCTTTATTAACTCTCTTTCTTGAGTCTCTATTGACTCTCTTTCTTGAGTCTCTATTGACTCTCTTTCTTTCTCTGTACTCGTAGACGGCTTAGGGTTTCACCGAAGCGTGAATTACCCCATCGGGAACGGCATAAATCCGACCCAATATCTCCTATCGTCTACGGAACTATTAGTGTGCACACCCCCTAACCAGGATTCCAAGCCTGGCGGGCAATTTCCAAACTCGTAACGTGGGAATACGCTGCGTTACATATACTGTGACCGCAATGTCCATAAATATCTCCCGAGAGGACATAGTCCAAACGGTATCCTCCAAAACCTCACCGATATAGATAATACATAAATATATCTCTCATCCATCAATCTCATGCATGCAACAATTCTACTACTTCTCAATGAATCAAAGAATGATATACCACATGCTTATGGTTTTTGAAAGTAGTCTTGGGCTCACGTTGGCCCCTTATGCATTTTTGAAATATGACACATGTGAAATGCCAAAATGCTCTATAACATGCTTCTAAACCATGTATAAAAATAACATGAAACACTTAAGGATATAATGTCATGCTCGGTTTGCAACGTAGCAAATTCTATACATTCTATCAACAAAATATGCTTCATTTCTCATTGATCAAATATCTCAATCTAGTCATGCTTTCATAATAACTCATATTCTCAAATGATCATGCTTCTTTACTCAATACAAACATCATCAGATCACATAGTCAAATAATTCTTCATACACAGTAGCTTAACAAATATATACTCTGTGCAGCAATTCTTCACAAATTCCTTCATAACATACTCGTTTTTAATCCAAATTCAACGAAATCAAAGCCAAAATGTTGTCGAGACGGTCCCGAAGAGCCGAGCCACAAGGGCCCGAAACGACACGTAGCTGAGCCACAAGGGCCCGGCCACTGCACAGATTCTTCTCAAAATCAAAGTCAAGGGCCTGGGGCGGGACTCCTCATGGTCCACCCCTCACACCCCGTTACTTCACCGGGACTGGGCGGCGGCCCTCCTCTAGGGCCGTTCCCTAGTCCCGTGTATGCACGGCTCTAGCCGGCGGCCCTCCTGATGGGCCGCGGCTAGGGCCGTTCATCTGATCTGGTGCACACTGTGTTGTGCACCAAATGGTGTTTCATTTGGAAAATCCAATCCAAACAAGTCCAAAACAATCTCAACAACTCAAAAACAAATACTAAATCACTTCTAAGCATGAACACATCAAAAACTCATAGTTTCTTCTCATTTCTACTCAAAACTAAGGCTTCACAGAGCCAAATTTAAAGAGGAATCCATGGGGTTATACCTCTTGTAGTCTTTCTTCTAACTTGGATCTCTTCTTCCTCTTTATCTAGCTTGAACCTCCTTCACCACCTATACTTCCCAAACACACCATAAAACCTTAGCCTAGAACCTCAAAGATTAAAAGAAACTAGAAGAGAAATTAAGGCTAGGGTATTGTGATGTTGTTTTCTCTCTTCCTCTTGGCAGACAAATGGTGTGGAGAGGCAAAGAAAGAGATCAGGGAATCAAGATGGAATAATGGAGTTTATATAGGGTCCAAAACCCTAGGTAGAAGGCCAATGATTGGTAGAGGGCCGTTACATAGGCCCAGCAATGTAACGGGACATATGGGGCGACTCATGAGGAGTCCCGCCCCAGGTCCCTTAGTATTGATCTGGGAGATTTTGTGCAGTTGCCGGGCCCTTGTGGCTCAGCTACGTGTCGTTTCGGGCCAGGTGTCATGGGCCCTTGTGGCTCGGTACCTCAGGATCGTCTCGACGCACGTTTTGGCTTTGACTTCGTTGAATTTGGATTAAAAATGAGCATGTTATGATGGATTTAGTAGTGGTTTTGTTACACAGTATGAGAATTTGAAGTCCACTGTGAAGAATAAATGTTTTGCCTTGTTATCTGATGTTATTTTTGTATTGAGTAGAGAAGCATGCTTACTTGAGGATATGATTTATTACGAAAGCTTGACTAAAATGTGATATTTGATTAATGAGTTTTGAAGCATATTTTGTCGATTGAAATGTATAGAATTTGCTATGTTGCAAACTGAGTATAATATAATATCCTTGATAATTTTATGGATTTTTATACATGGTTTAGAAGCATGTTATAGAGTATTTTGCATCTCACATATATCATATTTCAAAAATGCATAAGGGGCCAACGTGAGCCCAAGTATTAATTTCAAAAGGCCATAAGCATGTGGTATATCATTCTTTGATGCATTGAGAAATAGTAGAGTTGTTGCATGCATGAGATTGATGCATGAGAGATATATCTATGTATTATCTATATTGGTGAGGTTTTGGAGGATTCCGTTTGGACTATGTCCTCTCAGATGATTTTATGGACATTGCGGTCCCAGTATATGTAACGCGGCGTATTCCCACGTTACGAGGTTGGAAATTGCCCGCCAGGCTTGGAATCCTGGTCAGGAGGTGTGCACACTAAAAGTTCGATACCTGATTCCATAGAGTTAGAGCATAGAACCAAGAGAGTGGTTCGGTGGACGAGCAGAGTATTAGGTCGGCTAGACGTCGTGCCTAGATAGGTTCATTCACACTATGATGAAGTTCCTACCTCGTCCATTTAAAGAGAAAGTATGAGTCTTGAGACTCTAAAAGAGAAATAATGAGTCATTGCGACTCTAAGAAAGAAAGAAGTGAGTCATTGCGACTCTAAAGAAAGAGAGAAAGAAAGCAAGTCATTTATGACTCAATGAGACCTCCACAGAAAGTACTCTATTTTTACAATGAGTGTATGAGTATATATTTATAGTATTGCACGAGATTGTATATAAGTATAGTATTGCACGAGATTGTATATAAGTATAGTATTGCACGAGATTGCATATGAGTATATTTATAGTATTGCACGAGATTACATATGAGTATAGTATTACACATGATTGCATATGAGTATATTTATAGTATTGCACGAGATTGCATTTGAGTATAGTATTGCTTGAGTTCGCATTTTGAGAATGTCGATTTAAGATTGTACATCGAGCATGATTGTATAGTTCTATTTGAAGCCTTGTATATCCAGTTTACGTGATGAGAACTTGAGAGCATGAGAATACCTGTTGTATGATTTATTAGCATGATACTACTTGTAAGCATGAATTGCTTGTTAAGTTTGTTGTGACATTTACATGTTGAAGTATCTAAGTTGTTAAGTCTTATGTA
>NW_017617846.1:197500-322500 GCF_001879475.1 Ipomoea nil | reverse complement strand
TAGGGTCGTTGGCTAGTCCCGTGTCTCATCTGGTGCACACTGTTTTGTGCACCAGTGAGATTCTTCTTCACCTGTAAGGCAAAAACAGGTAACCAAACACTCCCAAATCATCAACAACACATCATAGATCAACAATAGATCATTTAATAGCTCAAACACATCAATATTCTAGCATTTCTACTCATGTCCAACACTAAAATTAGACTTCACAGAGTCTTAAAAGCTTTTGGGAGTCCATGGGGTTATACCTTTGTAGATTCCTCCTTCTCGAGTCAATCCCAGCATCCTCTCCCTTCAAGAATCTCCACTTCTTTCACCACCTAAACACCCAAGCAACCACAACACTAGGCCTAAGAACTTCAGAGATTGGGAAGCTAAGGAAACAGCAGAGTGAAGAAATGAAAGGGAGATACTTACTGTGAATGTTTTCTTATCAGACAACTTGGAGAGGCAAGGTTTGAGATCAGGGAGCTAAGGAGTGAATAAGCTGGGTTTTATAGGGTACAAAACCCTAGGAGATCTCCTTATGATTGGTTAATGATAAAGAGGAGATTCCTGATTGGTTCAAGAAAACATCAGACAGTGCTTGTATGCTTGTGGTCCACCATGCTTCATGAACCATGGTCTAGAACCAAGATTTAAAATAGTTTTGGGGTTAAATGAATTTTCCAAAAATGACTTCTAGATAAACACTCGTTTTAGGCTTTTCAGATTTCTCCCGGTTTCACTCAGATTGAATTTTCAGTTCAGAACTTGGCACGCAATGTACCCGAAAATTTAGGATTTTAGATTTAAATCATGTCTCGGTGTTGAATTTGTTTAAAAGTGGCACAAAATAATTTTTTCAAACACCGATTTCATCGCATAAATTTTTATAGAGTGAAAAATGGCTACTTTGGAATTTCTTGAAATCGAATTTATAAAATTAAATTTTGGATTGTCACACTCATTCCGTAGATGCCTTCTTTCATTTCTTCTCTAGATGTACACGACAACAACGGTGGTGCGACAATCAACAGTCCGGCGGCAGTAGATGTCAACATGCATGGTTCTTGAGAGACAGTAGCATCAATTTCCAGTGGCGTTAATAGTGAAGGAGAAGAATGTCCGGCGACGTCCACGATGATGAAATAGAGTTGGACAACAGACTCCAGCGGCGTCAGAACGAACTCCCGCGTCAACGATTGAGCAGCAGACTCTGGTTTACCTCTGGCGGCGTCAACAATACAGCAACAACGTTTGATGGGTTCTGCCTCCAACAGTGTCAGGGTGCAACGCGACAGCTCGGCGATCTCCAGCGACTTCTACGAAGAGACGTCCAATGAAGGCAGCGGCAAATGGTTGGGTAGCAAGTTGGGATTCGTGCACTATATGTAAAAACCCACGCTCTGGCAGTAACACTACAGTATTGCGCTCCGGTGGTTGTTCTACATGTTCGGCATATTTCCCATTGCTCATCCACGAATTTATGCACCACTAATGGAAGCCCACTCTTCGGTTGCAACCTCGCATCAAGGCAAAGGTTCCGTGCTCCGGTGGTTGTTCCACGAGATGGCGAGCTCCTCGTTCAACGGCGGTGGTCCAAAGGTTGTTTATCAGTTGTCTTGTTCCCACTGAAAGACTCATGCACTGTAGGTAGAAACCCACGCTCCGGCAATACCATCGGTACTGCGCTCCGGTGGTTGTTCTACGATACGGGTAATTGCCTTTCCAGTGTTGATGCCCGGTTGTTTCTTGGTTGTTTCTTGCTTGCTCTTCCTGGTCCTAAAGATAAAACGAATATAGAAGATGAGGATAAAGAGATTAAGAATATGAATTTACCTTATTAAAAGGGCAGACTCTGAGCAATTTCTCCTCAACATTCCGTTTTAAATTTTAATCGTAGTGGTAAAAGAATCTTTTGTTGGATTAAGTTCAAGATTAATTTTGGTCCAGACATGAAATTATAAATTAATTTTTTGGGTTAAGTGAGTCAATTTGATTGGAAGAGGAAAATGTGAATAATTTAATAGGATTGGCGCATGCAATTGGATTAATGGGTTAAAGCATGGTTGGGCCATACATGACATTTGTAAGTTTTAATGATCCAAATTGATAGTCCAATAAGCCGAATGGGTTAAATGCGCAATGTGAGTACCATACCCATATCAGAATTTCGTGACTTCTTCGCTCCAAGCAGCACGTCCCGACAAGTCTCGATGGATCAATTTGTAGACACAGAAAATTTGAACCCGACAAATGGGCTGATAAAATTATTATTGGGGTTAATTTTGAGATTAATTCTTGGATCAATTTAATTAATTAGGTCATGATAATTTGATTAATTTAATTACTCCAAGTAAATTTGATTTGGACTATTGAATTAATTAATTAATTAGTCCAAGCCCAATCATATTTGAATTATAATTATAATTATAATTGAATCTAAATATTATTTTATTATATTAGAGTTGGATAATTATAATTTAATTTGAAATTGAATTAGATGATAGAATATTGAACCTAAACTTCATTTTGGCAAGGTTCATTTTCTTAGTTAATTAATTAATTTAATTAGATAAATCATTAGGGAGTTTGTTGAGGGATGGTGGTTATATTTCCACTATAAATAGAGCTCTTATTTGACAAATCAAAACACAATTTGAAGACTTGAAGAACACACTTGAAGACTTGAAGATATTTTGAAAATCTTAAAGGCATTTCGAAGACTTGAAGGCAACTTGAGGCATACTTGACGGTGTAGAAGGTACTCTGAAGCTCTGTAAAGTTGACTGTCTCGAAGTTTGACGTTTTTGTTGAAGATCCCACTACCCCGGAGGCTACGCCATTTGAAACCTGGAGGCACACGCCATTTGAATCCTAGAGGCACGTTAGTAGAACGTTAGTGAAGAATCATAAGACTATACAGAGATTTTGTACCTGCATCTTGAATTATACACACTGTAAACAAGATTTTGTGAAATATATACAAAGTTTATGTTTTGTGCTAACAGACATCATTTCAGATCAACTTGTCACTCCTCTTCACTAGGGGTAATGGGATACTCAAAATCAAGTTTGCATCTCTCTCCTCAAATATGTCCCGACTCACACCCTCATCCCAAGTAAAACTGTTATCCTTAATTATAGCCGAGACCTGCACATTCTTAAGAAGGGGAAAAGGGGGAGTTTGTACCTTTGTATTAGTCTGACTCGAAAGCCATTTGTCACCCCAAATCCGAATGGAGTTGCCATCCCCAATCCTCCACCTACTATGCTTCCGTATGATCTCATGAGTCTCCACGATGCTGCTCCAGATAAAGGAAGGATTGCATCCTTTCTTTGCTACCAGTAGGGAGCTGAGCAGTTTGGGAGATACTTTGCTCTGTAAACTCTAGCTACAAGGAAAAATTGATTCTGCAATAACCTCCAGGCTTGTTTAGAAATCCAGCTTAGGACATCCTCCATCTCTCCTGGACTGCTGTAAAACATATTTTGGAAATATGAGATAACAAGCTCATTCATATCCAAGCCCTTGTGTCTCCACACACCCCTGTCATCCTTCAACTTCTCAATTGTGTTCGTCTTTCTCCTCCCCATCACTACATTATACAAAAACCTTGTGTTAGCGTCACCTTCCCTGTACCAAGAGACTTTAGCTCTTTGCCTCTAGTAGTCACTTTGCTGCTTCAAGGTATTTAGGAATTGACATTGTGCTTCTCGAAGGCCAGGATACTATGATGATCATGTCTACCTCTAAGGGCATCCATTTGCCTTGTGTATCTCTCAAGGATTTTACTAAAGTCTTTAGTTAACCCTCTGCCCCACTCCCATATGGCTGAGCTACATTAGGCGCTTAATAGTGTCCTCCCCTCTAGACTAGTCCTAGGATGTCCACAAGAGCTCAAGGCACCTCTCCTCTTTAATCCAAATGTTCTCGAAACGGAACCTCTTTACTCTTCTGCTTCTAGCCGTGGGAATAGGTGTCACTATTAAGGGAAGGTGATCACTAGTGGGCACATTCGCAGAAAAAGCCCTAGCTCTCTCAAAATTCTCCAACCAAGCATCAAACACTAAAATTCTATCCAGTTTTTCCTCTACAAAATTAATTGTCCCTCTCCCTCTTTCCCAAGTAAACTGATATCCATGGAAGGGTAATTCACGCAATCCATTGCCATCAAATGCTTGTTTGAATCCCCTAATAAGCCAATCAAGATGCAGAAGCCTACCTATCTTGTCCTCTTGATGGAGGAGGTTGTTGAAGCCTCCCATGAGAAACCAAGGAAGATCCCTTCTCGACGCCAAATTGAGGATGAGGTCCCATGATTCTGCCCTTCTCGACCGCTCCGACATTCCGTAGAACCCTGTAAATCTCCATGTTAATCTGCTTCCCTGAAGTTGAACTTCAGTGTCGATGTGATTAGGGGAGTAATTAGATACCGAGACCTTAATTTTCACAGGAGGGCTAAACCGCCTCCACGGCCCACTAGCTCCACGGTAAAACAACCTTGCCAGCCCAACTTTCTTTTAATAATTTGCATTTTTTTATTATTAACAAGAGTCTCCATAAGAAAAATCAAAGCAGGTTTTTTTTTGTGCACTAAGTCCACTAACACCTGAAATGTCAAAAGGTTGCACAGCCCCAGGCAGTTCCAAGATAAAATACCACCCTTTCACTGTCTTCTCACGCGCCCTTACAAAAGAACTACTGCTCATTGATCTAGGCGGGCCTGGAGTCTAGGTCCCGCCTCCAACGAGTTTTTTTGTCCAATAATCTGGTGAGAAAAATCCAATGCCATTTGGTTGCTGATGACAGATTCATCGTGTGTTCAGCCCACTTTACGCTTCATCTACTCCATAAGAATAGGCCCATAAAGGTGTTGACAAAGACCCATATTAAAGCTGGTAGAGATGAGCATTAAATGATCACCTGGTGCCCATTGCTTTTCTTTTAATGTTCCTACAACTTGATTAATATTAGATTGGTTCAAAGTGCACGCTGGGTAATACCCATCCACTGCACCATCCTTTTTGCCTACAGACTCCATATGTCCGTGATTTTGGCTGACTTCAGTAAAAGAGAGCCTGGGGGTTTCCTCATTTGTTGTCTGCGTGGAGGTTAAAGCAACAGCCATTTTTGCCCCAAGTTTGGTTGTGCCCGCCCGCCGCCGGCCTTTAGCTCCGAGCTATACGGTCTTACAAAATCCTTCGTTATTTCTTCAAATTGTTTGCTGCAAAACTTGTCATTGTGATCTATGATACTGTAGATAAAATAGAAGGTCGGAAGCCTCTCGTACTTGAAATCTACGTAGAACACGTCTCCTTTGTTGGGTTTGGTTTTCATTTTCCTTTTGAGAGGCAGAGATGTATCCATGCTCACCCTAACCGTCATAAAGGACCTCTATAATTCATTCATGTTGACATCAGCCACTTTGATGAACTCTCCCGGAAAAGAAACAATAACTTCTGCCATTTTCCTGTTTTGAAAGCTCATCGGCAAGTTGTGGGCTTGGAGCCAGAAGTCCGAGTGTATGAGACAGATAGTGTTCGATTAATCGGCGCCCACCGCGAGGAAGGCCGGAATCGGCCTCCTCCGTAACTGGCCGGCTAGGCAGTCTAGGCGGCCGCCTAGCCTGCTGAACCGGCCGTTTAGTTTTTTTTTTCTTTTTTTTCGTTGTAAAGTGTTAAAAGTTCGGGAAGGCATAACTTTGACTCGGTTGTCCGTTTAAGACAATTTTTTGTTTAAATTCCGTTTTTTTTTCGAGATCTATCCACCGCAAACAGCCAAAGGCGGTTTGTCCCTCTAATTTCTCCAAAAAAATACTTCATTTGCTCTTAATTTTAATTTCTTTTATGTATTTAGATGGTTTCAACAATATTTTAAACTACTTTATAGCCACTTAAATAAATAGTATGTAAGAAAAAATGATGAGAACCTTATGTTTTATTAGTGAATTTTGATAATTTTTAATTTTTTAAAAAATAAAAAATAAAAAATCGCCGCCTAGGGGGCGCCTAACGTTTTTTGCAACATTGAGCTTTGCTCAAAAAACCATGGCCCATCCTCGATAACTCGGCTCATGTCCACCTCATGGAAGAAGTAGAACATAAAGAGATTGTGGGTGACCTCTCTGGCCATCATACCTTTTCCTGGTCGCCATATAGACGCCATGGTATCCCTCAAGAAATTGAACTTTATAGGCTTCTCTGTTCAAAGCTTACCAATGAGGATGAACAGAGTTTCGTTTCCAACTTGTTTCCAAGATCTTCACTGCTAATAAAAAATCATATCTCCTCCGAATCATATAAGGAGAGCTCTCCATATTCCGTCTCCATGTCCGTTGTTTCTTTGCTGCTTGAAGCCATCTCGAACCAGAGTAAAGACACTTTGAAAGACCACTGTCGCAAGGCAAAGAGAAAAGGGTATAAACGCTAGTCAGAGTAGTAGAAATGGGGATCAGTATGATAATGTAACCTTTGCATGCTGGAGTTAGTGGGAAGAAACCTTAAAGCAAAATAAATGCAACAGAGATTAGGTAGCGGTGCATTGAATGAGGCCTAACTGAAGAACAAAACCCAATATTGGGGCAGCAATAAATGAATACGGAAGGTCAAGAAGAAAGAGAAGAAGAAACTCGTTAACATGGACAAGAGGAAGAAAACTCATCAACAAGGATGAGAGGAATTGGGCCTGTTTGTTATTTGTTCAAGATGTTCAGATTATATTCTTATTCGAATTATTACTCTGTATTTGAATTCTACTATTGAATATGCTCATATATTAAATTGCTATTTTGTGCAATTTATTTGGATAATATGATTTTATGAGTTCCTATGCATATTCAGTCATATTAGTATAATATATAGTTTTGATTATGAGAATTGTAAATTATACTTTAGAAATGGACCCTCGAGCTTAATCAGATTTAGTATATATTTTCTTTAAAGAAAATATATATCACGACTATTATCACCAAGCGTGAATTTACCGAGCTTGCCTTGAATGGGAGTAAATAGTTAATATGGGCTCTTGCTGTTGAGATTTATCTAACATCTAAACAACTTGAAAACACGATCGTTGAGAAGTCCATGAGCGATACGGCCCAAAAAGCCAAAGCCCTAATTTTCTTACACCACCTCCTAAACCACGACTTGAAAACTGATTACCTCACTTAAAAGGACCCTTATCTTTTATGGAAATCCCTCAATGACCATTTTGACCATATCATTGGTCTTTCCTCAGGCACAATTTGTCTGGCTTAACTGAATTGAGATTTCAAGATTTTAAGTCAGTGACTGATTGTAATTCAGCTTTATACAAATTTGTGTCCCAACTCAAGTTATGCAAGCAAGAAGTTTCAGATGCGTACTTAATTCAAAAAAGTAGAAAACAAAAACAAAAAAACAAAACAAAACCTTGTCCACTTTTCATGCAAATAACCTTATATTCCAGTAGCAGTACAGGGCAAAGAATTACGAAACATTCTGAGCTCATTTTCGCCCTCCTGGTAGCTGAAAAGCACAACCAGCTATTGACGCGAAACCATAATACACGCCCAGCTGGCTCTGCATCGGTGCCCGAAGTACATAATGTTTTCCAGTCAAGTAATGCCAAGAGGGGCTGAGGAAGATGTCGTGGTAGGGGTCAAGGGCGAGGTAGCAGGAGTAGAGGCAACGACAATAACTCCCAAAACCAAAATAGGCAAACAAATAATCAAGCTCGCTGAAGACGACCACTCATACAATCATAACTCTAGCTAACAGCAAGTATGCTTCAAGTGTGGGTGTAAAGGACACTAGTCTCGTATGTGCCGCGCTTCGAAGCATTTGGTTGAAGCCTACCAACGAATGCAAAAGCGCGATAATTAGCAGCACAAGGTTGAATCCAACCATGTTGAAGCAAACACTCTTCTTGGTAATGATGATGACCAACTGAAAGTTTATCTCGATGATTGATCATTATTATTCTTCTTTCATAAATAATGTCTTTAATGTCTTTTGATAAAGTTTTCCATGTTTTTCGGGATTGATATATATTTGAATTCATTCAACATCTTTTTAGTGATGTTTTTTTTGGGATAATCTTTATATGCAAATCTCTAAATTATCCCTCCTCCTTGCATTGTATTAATGATTATCCATTTAAAATGCAACCACGCATACTATTCTAATGGATAGAAGACCTTTTCAAACATTTAATACGCAAGGGCAATATTGCCACTATTGCGGACGATAAGGTTTACTTTGTGGGCTCCGGTAGAGCTTCACTTTTACTCTGCTCAGTTTTAAAGACATATTAGCTCAATTGGTTTTCATGTCAAAACCAGAACGATTCATAACTTAGAATACCTTATCATGATCCACTTTGTTGACGAGGGAAAGCAAGAAGTTGATGAACTTGCCTCTTTTTCTTCAAAGTTATACTATTCTTATATTCGACATGAGGTTTCATGTGGTGCACTTATTGTAAAATCATGTACCTTAAATAGTAGTACCCGCATGGGCAGCACAACTGGTCATAGAGGTGAAACTTTGGAAGAATGATGACCAGGGATCGAGTCTCACCAGCGGCAGTGTGGGAGCAACCTCTCAAAGTGAGGGGGTTCTTTGTGCACAGTGAGCACCGGTCTAGCCTCTGTGGTTCATGTTCAGTTGAGTTACCATGATTTACATCCTCCCAAATGCTCTGTCGGGCGCGGCAGTGTGGGAGCAACCTCTCAAAGTGAGGGGGTTCTTTGTGCGCAGTGAGCACCGGTCTAGCCTCTGTGGTTCATGTTCAGTTGAGTTACCATGATTTACATTTTCCCAAATGCTCTGTCGGGCCACTTGTTATAACAATAGATCTTGCACACTCACCCATAAGTGGTGAAAATAAATCCAAAAATTATTGTTTAATAAATGATAACCAACAAATTCTTTTCGTTGCTTGCATTATATTTTTCCCAAGACCCACAACTATTGTTTTGTTTAAATTCAATATTGAAAAAGATAAATTCCACAAAACTTACATATTCATTTAACAAATATGAGTACATGACAACTTACTTTAGCAGGCTTGCCTTTGAAAGTTGTCACAAAAAAAAAAAAAAAGTTTATTCTTTTAGTATGATGATATCAATTTGAGTTGAGATTTTTAGATTCCATCTCCAATTGAAATTATGTATGTTTTGTAGTTGAAGTGAAATGAGTTTTTGTTTTTTTTTTTTTTTTTTTTTTTTTTTTGTCGGGGTTATCCACTTATCCAAACAGGTTATTAGACAATAAAGTCCCTGAAGATAGTAAATAAATCAAGGGTAGATTAGTCCTTACATTTCCAAGATTCTGTTGTAACCGTTCTTATCACCTCAGCTTCTCTACATGTATCATCCTACTGGTTTCCAGAATAGTCAATGAGTTTTTCCACTCTTCTCTTCAATGTTTACTGTCAACTTTCCTCTCACCTGAGTTCTTCATCTCATCCCTCGACATGGTATCAGAGCCATGTTTCAAGTCGAAGGGAAAACAACAGACAATGGCAGCATCTACTAGTAGCAATGGCAGTGTTCCATCTGACCAGATTCAACAGCTCATTTCTCTCTTACAGACACAAATGGGCCAGAACAAAGCTTCCACTACTGCAGCTGTTTCTCTCATGCCTATGCACAAGGATGACTCTCAAAATGAAGGTAGATGCTTAACCAATACTCGTGTTAATTCAATTATATTGGATTCATCTGTATGGATATTGGATTCGGGTGCTACTGACCACATAGCATGTTCTTTAGAACTGTTTGATGAATATCATATTATTGAAGGAGCAGTGGTTAATCTGCCACATGGAGGACATATTGCAGTGGAACATATGGGAAACATTAAGCTCAGAGATGGGTTGTGGCTGAAAAATGTTTTACATATCCCTACATTTCAGTTCAACATACTATCTGTTACAAAATTTCTTCAAGATTCACCTTATGACTTAATCTTTGCCTCTGATCAGTGCTTTCTTCGGGAGAAACATGGGAAGATGACTGGTTTTGCTAAAGAAGAAAAGGGCCTATACTTGCTGCTTGAACCCCCAGGAAATGTTAGAAAATCTTGCAATATCTCTGCTATTTCTTGTAACATTGATGTTTGGCATCAAAGATTGGGACATTTTCCCGTTAATAAGATGCAACACCTGCAAAATTTTTCTGTTCCTAATACTAAGAGTATAGCTTGTGAAGTTTGTCACCTTGCCAAACACAAGAGATCCCCATTCCCTATAAGCAAAACTATGTCACCTGCGTGTTTTGATATTATACATATAGATATCTGGGGGCCCTTCATGGTAAAGTCGTTAGGGGGAGAACGTTACTTTCTAACTATTGTAGATGATCATTCAAGGTACACATGGTTGCATTTGATGAGAGCTAAGTCTGAAACACAAGAATTGGTTAAGAAATTTCACAAGTTTATTCACACTCAGTTTGGTGTGTCAATCAAGACTATACGCAGTGATAACGGGAAAGAGTTTGACATGGTGAACTTCTTTGATGAGCATGGCATAGTCCACCAGCGATCATGTGTAAATACGCCTCAGAAAAATGCGGTTGTCGAACGCAAACATCAACACATATTGAGTGTAGCAAGGGCCATCCGCTTTCAAGCAAATCTTCCCTTGGATTTTTGGGGACAATGTGTGCTTCATGCTGCATATCTGATCAACCGATTACCATCTCCAATTATTGAATGGACAACCCCTTATCAGCGTCTGCACAAGAAGATCCCTGATCTTAGCAACATCAGAGTTTTTGGCTGCCTATGCTTTGCATCCACCCCATCTCAATCAAGGCACAAAATGGCTGCACGAGGCAGAAAAGGTATTTTTGTTGGCTTCCCTGCAAATACAAAAGGTTATTTGATCTATGATCTGCATGAAAAATTGATATTTACCTCTCGTGATGTGGTTTTTTATGAAACACAATTTCCCTTTGGAAATAAAAATATGAATATTGATACTGATCCACCATCTGTCTGTGGACCTTCTCTGCCAATCATCCCTGTATCTAATTGTGAGGAGTTTAACTTTCAAGAGTTGAACATGAGCCATCTCCAAGTTGACAATGGCAGTATGAACCATGAAGCAGCCAACAGTAATCCTATGCAAGTCCCTCTTTATTTTGAGCCAGTGAATGCCACTAACGACTCAAGCAGCACTGCCCAAACTACACCAGGTGACAGCAAAACATCTCCAGAGCCTCCATTTGAGAATGACAGTAACACAGAAAATAGGGAAAGCCAACCGGATCCTCCCATATATATCAGACGTTCGAACAGACAAAGACAAGTTCCATGCAAGCTACGTGATTACTACTGTGAAGCAGTAGCAAAAGATGGGACTCCTCATATTCTTTCTAAGGTCGTTTCTTACAATGGCCTTACTCCACATCACAAGATCTTATCAATGGCTATCACTGCTGTGGATGAGCCTAGAACTTACAACCAGGCCATCAAACACCTGTGTTGGAGAAATGCGATGGATGCTGAAATCACAGCTCTACAAGAGAACAACACATGGGAACTAAGTGATTTACCTCCGGGAAAGACACCGATCGGATGCAAGTGGGTGTATAAGACTAAGCTAAAAGCAGATGGTACGATAGAGAGGCACAAGGCAAGGCTAGTAGCCAAGGGCTACACACAACAACTTGGTGTGGATTACCTTGAAACCTTCTCACCAGTGGCAAGAATAACCACAATCCGGACGTTTCTAAGTGTTGCTGCTTCTAGGGCCTGGCATATTCACCAAATGGAAGTTAACAATGCCTTCTTGCACGGAGATTTGAATGAAGAAGTATACATGTCTCTACCTCCCGGATTTCATGCTGAGAAACCACAACAAGTCTGTAGATTGCTTAGATCTCTATATGGTCTTAAACAAGCAAGCAGGCAATGGAACTCCAAGTTGAATGCAGCATTACTTCATATTGGATTCACTCAATCAAAGTCCGATCCAGCTCTGTTTACAAAAGGAACTGCAACCAAATTTATTGCTCTGTTAGTGTACGTTGACGACATTATAGTGGCCAGTGCTCAGCTAGACTTAATACAAGAGCTCAAGCAGTTTATGGATAGCACTTTCAAAATTAAGGATCTAGGCAGTCTGAGTTACTTCTTGGGGATTGAAGCAAAATATTCACCTGATGGCCTAAATATCTGTCAACGAAAGTACGCTCTGGAAATACTTGATGAAACCGGATTTCTCGGATGCAAGCCTGCAAGTTCACCAATGGCACAAGGCTTAACTTTATCTCACACTGATGGAATTCCCATTGCTGATCCCAGTAGCTACAGACGTTTGGTAGGCAGAATGCTATACCTCACTGCCACAAGGCCCGACATAGCCTACGCCGTGCAGCAACTAAGCCAGTTCGTTGATGCTCCTACAGACAAACACCTAGCAGCAGCACATAGAATCTTGAGGTACATCAAGGCCTCTCCTGGACAAGGTCTTTTCTATCCTTGCAATACAGATTTACATCTCCAGGTCTTCTCAGATTCAGATTGGGCCACATGCTTGGAGACTCGAAAATCAATCACAGGATATTGTGCCTTCCTAGGAGAAGCACTGATCTCATGGAGATCCAAGAAACAGGCAACGGTCTCAAAATCATCATCTGAAGCGGAATACTGTGCATTGGCTTCCACAGTTTGTGAAGTCCAGTGGCTTACCTATCTACTTCATGATTTACAGGTTGAAATGATCAAACCTGCCAACATATACTGTGATAATAAATCGACTATAGCAATAGCTGAGAACCATGTGTTCCACGAGCGCACGAAGCATATTGATATCGATTGCCACATTGTCCGGGAAAAGCTATCTCAAGGACTAATCAAACTTCTGTCTGTTTCTTCTGCAAATCAAATAGCCGATGGATTTACTAAGTCCCTATCTACTCCTTTGTTTCAGAACTTTAAGTCTAAGTTGGGCACGCAAGACCTACACGCGCCAACTTACGGGGGGGTATTAGACAATAAAGTCCCTGAAGATAGTAAATAAATCAAGGGTAGATTAGTCCTTACATTTCCAAGATTCTGTTGTAACCGTTCTTATCACCTCAGCTTCTCTACATGTATCATCCTACTGGTTTCCAGAACAGTCAATGAGTTTTTCCACTCTTCTCTTCAGTGTTTACTGTCAACTTTCCTCTCACCTGAGTTCTTCATCTCATCCCTCGACACAGGTCGTAGTTACTATCTAGTAGGACCATTCTTCTTCTCTGACACACTCGGCCCCTAGTATTATTGTGAAGGGTTTTCCTCACAACAGGAGAGAATTTCTTGTAATCAATTCATTCCAATACTAATCTGAAGTGAAACAAGTTTGATTTTCTTCAAGTAAGCTTTCGAGTTTTAACATTGTAAATGTAACAGTGATCTTAACTTGAGTTTAATTTATTTGATTTCCTTTAAGGTTTCGAGTTCAAACGTTGTGTTTGAAATAATAAATGTGATTCGAGTGAATTTAATTTTCTTTAAATAAGATTTCGAGTTTGAATATATTATGAATGAAATAGTAAATATTAATGGAAACTTCCCATGTAAGGTTTTGCGGGAGTTCGATTTGGAAAAAAAATTATTGGAAGGATAAAAAGTTGAAAATGAAGGTACATATATGGAATTGTTATGAAAGCTCAGTCCACATGAGATTGTCCTAAAATTTTAGGGTGAGTAAATGAGGATAATGATTAATGAGTAACCACACATAAAGGTAAATAACAGCTGGATCTTTTTATCCATTTAATGAGTGTTATAAATACCCCATTTTCCTTTTTAAGTAAAAATGTGTGTGGCCAACCAATTTCATGGCACCCTATTAATATAAGTCATATATCATAGAGGTAAAATATTAGGAAAATTTTAAGAGTAAATAGCATTTTCATAAATAAAATGAGTTAATAAACAAAATCGTCTTCGACTATAGTGGTTTTTCTCAATTTCGTCCTAAACGACTTTGGTGACCTAATATCATCCCAGACTTTTGTATTTCGCTCAATTTAGTCCTAAATTTTTGTGTTTTTGCTCAATTTAGTCCCTCATTTGTTATTCTGTCCATTTGGTGTTAAATAAATAGACAATTCAGTAATTTTAATATTGGCATCTATTTACTCATAGACATGTGAACTGCGAAATCCCTTTTTTTTAACGAATTACTCCCAGAATTACTCCTAAAACTGCAAATATAAAATTTGATTTGCAGGTCCGGGAGTGCAAATATAAAATTTGATTTGCAGGTCCGGGAGTATTTCTGGGTGTAATTCGTACAAGAAAGAGGAATTCCGCACTTCACAAGTTGAAAGTAAAGAGAGATCAATATTGACATTACTGAATTGTCCCTTTATTTAACACCAATTTGACGAAATAACAAATGGAGGACTAAATTGAGCGAAACACAAAAGTCTGGGACGATATTAGGTCACCAAAGTCGATTAGGATGAAATTGAGAAAAACCACTATAGTCGAGGACGATTTTGGATATTAACTCTAAATAAAATAGTCATGATTGCTAAATATATATATATATATATATATATATATATATATATATATATATTGACAGCCAAAATAGTCATCTTTTAATTAATTTTTTATAAAACAAAAAAAAAAATTAAGGTATTGAGTTTTTATTTATTTGGAGTATCATCATTGTTGTAACTTTACATGTGTGTATGTTCATATGTACGTATGTCGCCATACATTATGTTTGTATCTATATTTGTCCCCTTTGAAAATAATGGCAATCTTTTCCAATGCTAAATTTTCTCTTTTTCAGCACAATGGATTTAAAAACAAAACCAAAAAAAAAAAACAAAAAAACAAAAAAAATTGAATGCTGATTCATTCCTCTGAAACCTTACAACCCAAGTTGCTTAATTCCCTAAAATAATTCAAAGTATGTAACATCATATATATATATATAGGGTCAGGTTCCTGTGAGGTCAGGTCTTCCTGTGCGGTCAGTGCGGCATACACCATTAGGTATGCATAAATGCACCACACAGTGTTTGTAAATACACCATTATGTGTGGTGTATTTTTTTGTTGTATGGTATATTTTTTGACATTTCATTCTGGTGTATTTTCGAACACTGTATAGTGTATTTATGCATACCTAATGGTGTATGCCGCACTGACCGTACAGGAACCTGACCCTATATATATATATATATATATATATATATATATATATATATATATAATGTGGATATGATAATGTTATATAATTTTGTTTTGTTCAAGTTATGCGATCATATCGATAATTTTATATTACTATCAAGTAAGATTCGGAGGTAATGTCATTACCCCATCTTTTGAGGTATTCTTACATTACTTTCCATGGTCATTATCAACTAACACTTATATATACTAATAAATAAATAAATTAATTAATTATTATTATTAATAATAATAATAATAATAATAATAATAATAATAATAATAATAATAATAATAATAATAATATGTGTATACATGTCAAACATTTTGTGCTTAGAAGACATGTAGTGACATTTCCCATGTAAGAGATCATAAGATCAAGCCAAAGTGTTGTTGGCTCTTTGTGTGGTCATAGGTTGAAACTCATATAAAATAGATACCGGGCAAGTACTTTTGTATGGATGATCCCATGTGAGCAATCTCAAAAGATGCATCCTTCCAACAATAAACTAGACAACTATTTACCGACCTCTTGCCACCCCTCTAGTGGTTTTGCAGGCTTTCGGCTTAATTTGCTTCAATCACTTTTTAAAATAATTGTTTGAATAAATTAGGATTAAAGTGATACGATTAAAATGAATGGATCATATCGTTATTCTTCTAACTACTTCATCTTATTGGTTTTTCAAATGAAACATTTGTTTGCTGATGACAAAAGGCAAATATCCCAAAATCGAAAAAATTATACGTTGAAACTATTTAAAATAGTATGTGTGAACTAAAAAATAAAAAATAAAAAAAAATCATTATACAAAAAATGTTAAGTTTATTTTCACCTAAATAATGAGATTATTGTATATTTTTAATTGATTCTTGATGATTTAGTCAACCCAAGACATAAAGAAGTCAACACTTTAATGGACCTAGTGCCACATATTATGTTAGTGATGGTAGGTGGAAAAAAGTTATGAGAGTGGGTGTAGAGGAATGTGATAAAAAGGAAAATATTTAATGTACTCTCATTTTAAACTCTCAACTTGTACTTTATCTCACATATTTTTTATGTAGACATTTTTCTGTGGACCCACATGATGAAAATAATCAATCCTAATTTGCCACCTGAGGGAGTATAATTTTGGGAGTCTATGTAGTAGAACCCGTGATAAAATGGTATTAATTAGTATTGGCTTTTTATCACTAATAACTGGCAAAAGCATATCTCTCTCAAGTTGCTTAAAAGTTAAAATCATTTCTTTTTGAAAAAATGGTCAAATACACCCTTGAACTATAGGCAAAAGTGTAATTAGGCCCTTCAATTTTAAAAAATTGTAATTAGGTCCTTCAACTTGTTATTTTGAGTCAAATAAACCCAATAACAGGTTATTCACCTGAAATAATCAGTCAAAAAAATTCCGGCGACATTTTCAGTAATAATTCCGGCGACAACAAAATTAAAAAAAAAAAAAAAAAAAGATGACCTACCAGAGAAGACAACCGTTATTGCAAGTCAATAATCAGATCCAATGCAAAATGTCTCATCCTTTAGCTATCCATTAGCAAAATCAACAGCATGACAAACCCAAGATTTTTTATTCCTCGCATGTTCTTGCATTGATATTGTAGGAAGAACTACAACAAAGTTAAATTAAATCAAATCAAAGACACCAATATACTAGCTAAGAGAGAAACATAATGAAAGACAATTAAAAGATGATAGAAGCAGGGAAAGAGAAAAACTCACCTAAGTGATAGGCACATATTTTGAGTGCCTTTGACTGCCTCATCACAAACCTAACTTTTTCAATTTCTTTATGCTTCAAAAACTTCATAGTCTCAACTCCTCTTTTTTTCCACTAATTTCCTTCTTTATCAAATGAGTTAATATCCAAAATCGTCCTCGACTATAGTGGTTTTTCTCAATTTCGTCCTAAACGACTTTGGTGACCTAATATCGTCTTAGACTTTTGTGTTTCGCTCAATTTAGTCCCAGACTTTTGTGTTTTTGCTCAGTTTAGTCCCTCATTTGTTATTCTGTCCATTTGGTGTTAAATAAATAGACAATTCAGTAATTTTAATATTGGCATCTCTTTACTCATAGACATGTGAAATGCGAAATCCCTTTTTTTTTTTTACGAATTACTTCCAGAATTACTCCTAAAACTGCGAATATAAAATTTAATTTGTAGGTCCGGGAGTAAATCTGGGTGTAATTCGTACAAGAAAGAGGAATTTCACACTTCACAAGTTGAAAGTAAAGAGAGATCAATATTGACATTACTGAATTGTCCCTTTATTTAACACCTATTTGACTGAATGACAAATGGAGGACTAAATTGAGCGAAACACAAAAGTCTGGGACGATATTAGGTCACCAAAATCGTTTAAGACGAAATTGAGAAAAACCACTATAGTCGAGGACGATTTTGGGTATTAACTCTTTATCAAATTTATGCAACTTCGCCTTCCTATACAACAAAGATCAAATGCACCAATCAAACAACTTTGAATATGGCATGTAAAGTTTAATTTGATTAGTTCATTTTTACGTAGCTTTCCGTTTTGTTTCTCTTTTCCATAACTCCATCCAAAGTCGTACTTGGAAATTGCAAAATAACCCAATTCACTATATCCAAAGCAAATGAAACATTTAATGATCAAAGCACACAAGCCTCCACCAAAAAGAATCAATAAAAATTCACCTATATTGAAGCACACTGTCAAAATATAACCTAATTCACTATATAAAAAAACAAAGGAACTCCAAAACCCACAAATTATTACAAATTAACAAAAACCTATAAATCAATAATGCTAAAAAGACAAACCATACACAAAAAAGATATACAATTGAATAGTATTTAGAGAAAAAAAAATCCAATAAAACATAATCTTGAATTCAATAGACTCACTAAAAAGTATCAGGAGGTCCATACCATTGATTCCCTTATTATTTGCACTTCCACTAGATAAACTAATAGAAATATTCCAAAAAGTATATAAATCCATATTATTTTACTCCAAATGTTCATTGCCTTCTTTTCAACAAGGAAATGTCAGCAGTTGATATTATGTTTTGCAAATTGGTTAAACCTCAAATAAATTCAGAATCGTGATCTCTATAGATCAAATAAGGAATGAGCTAATGGCCTAATCTGATCTTATGGCCAAAATACTTCGAAATGTTTGAACCTATAGACCTTAGCAAACCTATCCTTATATCTTCATAGTTAACAACATACATAAGCATCATTAAATTATAAGATATCATTAAATTTTCCACAAAAAAAAAATATATAGAAAATAATCAAAATAAAGAAATTAGGAAAGATTTGGATCAAGAAATACCTAATCAGTTGCTTTGTCGTCGGTAGGGGAGGACGGAGGCGGTAGGAGATGATGGGAGACAGCGGCCTTTGTCGACGATAGGGGAGGACTCGTCGTAGAATCACAGGGGAGGCGTCAGCGGGAGGGGATAACGAGAGACGATGACATTCATAGATGGCAGGGGAGGACTCGTCGTAGAATCACAGGGGAGGTAGCGGTGGTGGCAGGAAAGGATGGGAGACGGCGGTGTCGGCTTCTGCTTCGACAGCAAGAGAGCCGGCGGTGTCGGCTTTTGCTTCAACGACAAGAGAGACGGCGACGTCGGCTTTGGAGTCAGAGTCTGCCATCTAGAGAGCGGTTAGAGAAATTTAAGGATTTAGAATTTTAGAATTTTAGGGCACTGTATTTTAAGTTTTAATTTAGGGGGGTGTATTCAATAATGACTTTCATAGAATTTTAAAGACTTTTATGAACTTTAAAAGTTTGGGGGTATTCAATTCAAACTTTTAGAGAGTCTTTAAAAGTCATGCAGTATTCAATCAAGATTTTTAAAGAGTCTTTAAAAGTCATGTGGTATTCGATTAAGACTTTTAGAGAGTCTTTAAAAGTCACGTGGTATTCAAAAAGTTATAAACTTTTGTAGACTTTTTAATTTTAAGACTTTTGTAGACTTTTTCTTCTGAAATATAAATAGTTGAAATCCAACCATCAACCCCAGATTTTAAAATTTTCTTTCTAACAACTTTGAATGTTTTCTCTCTCTATTTAAACTCTATTTTTTCTCTCAATTTAAACTTTATAAACTTATCTAAGTTTAATAAAATTATTTTTTTCTTCATTATCCTATATTTTCCTCATACCTAAACTCTACCAATTTTTCTCTCTCTCCTAAACTTTACAATCTTCCTCTAAAAATTCGAAATAATATTATTTTTACTTCATTAGTGCTTGTTTATATTGATTTTTATTTTTTCTATGAATTTTTTATCCCTAACGTTCTCTAATTCTCTCTAAATACATGAACAAAACAAATTTTTCATCATCAAATTTTAGTATATGTTTCATAATATTCATATAAATACTTATATATTTCGATTTTTATTCTTTTTATGTTTATATTCGTAATATATATTTTTTCTTTTTTCTTTTTTAACAACAAGTTACTACGAATAGCGAACTACTGTTCGCAACAATAATTTGGGGTTACAAACAGTAACAACTTGTTGTTGTTCGCAGTCTCAAATTGCTATTGCAAATAATAGTTCTTTGTGTGATGTCTAGCAATATATCAAGTATAATTATATATATATATATTATAAATATTAGATTTTTTTTATGCAACTTGTAATTATATTTTTAAATATTTTATTTGATCAATTCTTTTATTATAAATTTTATTATTCAATATTTTTATGAATTTCTAATGAAATAATTTTTTATTGATGTTTATTAATAATATATATAAGTAATTAGCATATAAGTCTCAACATACTATGGATAAAAATAATAATGTTGAGAATGTTGATGTGGGTGAAGAACTACATAATAAGAAAATTGTATGATATATTATAAATGTTTTGTAAGAAAATTATAAATGATAAGAATCAAAATCATTGAAAGTTTGTAAGGATGTATTCAATTTAGAATTTCAATGACTTTTGTAGACTTTTTAAAATAAAAAGCTGATAAAAGTCTATGAATGTTTTTTATATAGACTTTTATAGAGTCTTATAAAGTTTTAAAAAGTTTTGAACGACTCTATGAAAGTCAATCAAAGTTTATTAAAATCTATCATTTTAAAAGTCTTTAAAAGTCTACAAAAGTCATGATTGAATACACCCCCCTTAAATTTTTACTCGTAATTGTTAAAGCATTAGTTTTTAAAATTATAATATTATATATATATCTTAATATAATATAAATTTTATGAATTAGAGATTTTGGATTTGAATTTTAATTTTTAGTTGTTAAAATGTTAGATTATAAAATTAATATATATATATATATATATATATATATATATATAAGTTTATTCAAATGAGGACAACTATATTATAGAGGAATGTGAGGACAAATGTAGTCGTGTGCCATTAGTCTATATGTTGTGTGCATGGCCGGATGTAATCATGTGTCATAATTTGTATGTCATGTGCATAGGTTTGTTAATTAATAGAGCCTCGGTTCAAAATCTTATGCTTAACGGTGATTACAATAAATATACTTCCCAAATAATTAAGAAATTAGTTACTACATATTTAATTATTCTTAACATGTATAATCAAAATCTTCTCATATTTAAATATTTACACAAAATTTAATTGTTATTTTTAGAAGTGTGTAAAATTCTGCAAAAATTTGTTAAATGATCAAATCGAAGAATCCAGTTAATAAATTTTTAAACAAAATATTCCAATTCGATCAATGGTCAAATATTTTTTAAAAATTTATACTTATCAATAGTTTGGTTATAAAGTATTGGTTATAAATAATTAATATAAAATAAAAATAATTATTTTCAGTATAATCAAAATGAGTATTTTAAACTTAGAAAAGTAGTAGTAAAAATGAATATTGTTATACATATTTATAATCAATAATAAAAATGATGTCCTAACAATTTTTCATATTAAAATATATTAAATCTTTTTAATGCAATATTGATTAGACACTAAGACTTAACTTAATTTTTGTTAAAAGAAAAATTAGTATACTAGTGATGTTGTGAATACTCTATATGTCCATAATTACTTGTCACATTTGCTTTTTTTACAGTTTTTAATGCAACAAAACAAATGTTTTTAACTATCTAATTTTACCCTTCAAAAGTATGTGTCATTTGTACAAAGTACAATTGTACTTACCTTATTAATTATCTAGAAATTTGAACAATTCAAAAGGGCAAATTGAAAAATGTAAAATAATAGTTATGTTCAATTTTGGAAAGAAAATACTATTTCGGGACAAACAAGAAAGGAAAGTATGACAGGTAAAATGAGATGAAGGGAGTAGTGACGAAAGAATTATGCAATTTAGTTATAGCATATGAATTCATATGCAATTTAAAATTTTCCACTTTTATTAATACCAAACTTGGTGCAAAATTTGATCATTAAAAAATTATAAACTTTAATTAAAGAATAAAATAATCTTGCAACAGAAAGAACGATTGTCGCAAGTTCCGTCACACGGGTGGGTTGTTAGGTTTGGGTTAGTTGGGTCGGATTAGATTTGGTCTAGATTTTAATATCATAATAGTTCATGTATTATAATGGATTGGATTAGTTATTTTTTTTTTCCTCAAAATTTATAAGTTGGACCTTAATATATAATATGTTATGAAATTTATTTTTTAAGTAAGATAAAAAATTTTATTTTATACATCTAATTTAGATTTTTAAAAATAATTGTATTCTAATAATGTGTGCTTAATCATATTAATTTAAACATGGTTAAATTTTAATTAATTTATTTAATAAATATTGTGTCATGCATGATGCATTGCCCAAATAGAACTATTTTGCTCGATCAAATTAAATAAAAAACTCTATAAATGAATAAACCTCATATTTCATTTTTATATATAAATTTTAATAACATAAATAATTTTTAATAATTTACATGCAATTTCAATTTTACATTAAATTTTGAAATTTTCCACTTTTAATACCAAACTTAGTGCAAAATTCGACAATTAAAATGTTATAAATTTTACTCTTTTTTTTGGAAAGATTATAAATTTTACTTAAAAATTTAAATATTCTCACGATGGAAAAGAACGACTGTCACAAGTTCCATCACTAAACTCAAATGTGAAATCTATATTTGCTCCAAACATCGCAACAAAATTTATTTTCTTTGTTGATTCAATTGCCATAGCGCGATGTACATGTGGGGCGTCTTGGCAACGGAAACGATTATGTCGTCTCATTCTGTAGCGAAAATAAATTTTACTTAAAAAATTAAATATTTTAGTAACGGAAATAACGATCGTCGCACGTTTCGTCGCCAACATCAAACGTCAAATTAATTTATCTTTGCTGCAAACATCGCAACAAAATTAATTTCCGTTGTTGATTCCATCGTCGTAGCACGACGGACATGTGGGGCATCGCATTTTATGTTGCCAATGTGTTAATGTATTTGCGACGGAATCGATTCCGTCGTTTCATTCTGTAGCAAAAATAAATTTTACATAAAAAATTAAATATTTTAGTGACGAAAAAACGAGTGTCGCAAGTTCTGTTGCCAACCTCAAACGTCAAATCTAGAAATATCGCAACAGAATTAATTTTCGTCGCTGATTCCATCGCCATAGCGCGACAGACATGTTGGACGTCGCATTTTCTATCACCAATGTGTTAACATATTGGCGACGGAATTGACTCTGTCATCTCATTCTGTAGCGAAAATAAACTTTACTTTAAAAAGAATAAATATTTTAGTGACAGAAAGAACGATCGTCGCAGGTTCCATCGCCAATCCCAAACGTTAAATCTATCTTTGCGCCAAACATTGCAACAAATTAATTTTCGTTGTTGATTCCATCGCCATAGCGCAACAAGCATTTGGGGTGTCGCATTTTCTATCACCAATGTGTCAAACATATTGGCGACAGAATCGATTTCATCGTCTCATTCTGTAACAAAAATAAATTTTACTTAAAAATTAAATATTTTAGTGACGGAGAGAACGATTGTCACAAGTTCTGCCGCCAACCTCAAAGGTCAAATCTATCTTTGCGCCAAACATCACAAAAAAGTTAATTTTTGTTGCCAATTCCATCGCCATAGCACGACAAACATGTAGGGCATCGCATTTTCTATCGTCAATGTGTCAACATATTAGCCACGGAATTGATTCCGTCGTCCTTTTCTGTGGCAAAAATAAACTTTACTTCAAATTTTAAATATTTTCGCGACGAAAAAAATTCCCGTCGCAATTTCTGTCGTCAGCCTCCGTCGTCAATTCCTTTGTGCAAAGATTACGTGGGAATATTTTCCTTTTTGCGCCAAATATCGCAACGGAATTTATTATCGCCGTCGATTCTGTCTGAAAACCGCGATGGAACCATCGGCCATTGCCTTTGCCGTCACTGTTGTGGTGACATAACTTAATTCCGTCGCAAAATCCGTCACAAAAATATGGGCACCAAAATTTCACGAGTTTTTTCTCACTTTGCGCCAAAAATTACTATGGAATTGAATTCCGTCACCATTTCCAACGCAAAATCGTGACAGAACACGTTCTGTAGCGAAAATCGTCGCGAATCGACAACAGATTACATTCCATCGCGATTCGTGATTTTTCTTGTAGTGATCAATAATTTACCCGTAACTTGTTGGTTACCGTAATTAGGCTTATTTGACTCAAAATAACAAGTTGAAGGGCCTAATTGCACGTTTTTTAAGTTGAAGGGCCTAATTGCACTTTTGCGTTCAAGGATCTATTTGATCCTTTTCCCTTTCTTTTTTTCTTCCCTTCATAAATGAAATGGTATTTATACTACTTTTAACGTTGACTGTCATCATAAGTTTTATATATAATTATGATGTGATTATGATATAAGACTACTTATTGCTCCTGCAAATGCTTGATTTCGAAGGGGTGGACATGACCGCACATGTTAGTAAATCATTGATAGGTGCTAAAGACACTCATTTATTAGGGCCATTATGAGGTTGTTTGTGCTTAAACATGATCCTTTGTGGTGAAATGTGTAAAAATGTGATAATATGTTGCAAAGCTCTATCATATCTTGCACTTTAATGTTTTTTAAGGGGTTTGAACTAAAAGGGAGGCATATGGGCATGAACCGGAGCAACCAAAGAAGAGTGCAAAGTAGAGTGTTCCAGTAGAGCTTGGCCACGATCATGACCCTGCTCGTGACTAGAAACCAGAGCTGTCACGAGGGGATCCACGATCGTGGACCCGCTCATGGCGAGGAACCAGTAGTTGTCACGACGCGATCCACGCTTGTGACTAGAGCACTGGAACGCATAAGTAACCGAGCCACGAGCGTGGCCCCGTTCGTGAGCTAGGATCTGGGCGCGAATTGAGAAGACACCGGGAGGAAATGCTATATAAAGGTTAGATTTAGATATTTTTAGGAGGTTGGATTAGTATTGATCATTTTCTAAGTTTTAGATTTCATTTTACATCTCTCTAACCTCTCAAGAACATTGTATTGAAGACATTCTTGATTGAATGAATCTTGACAACATTCATTTGATTCTTAAAGCAATTCGTAAATTGAATCTTCTTTTGAATTCAAGATTGGTAATCCTTTTGCTTTCTAATCTAAATTTCATTGTTTGATCTTGATTCAATGATAATTCATATAGCTACAATGAGTGGCTAGGTTTTCGTTAGGGGTTGAATTGTGAATCCATTGCATGATGCTAGTGTAGAATTGAATGCTTAATTAGATTGTAAATTCCTATTGTTGATTGATTTCTTGTTAGAACTGGTTGCTTTGATTGAATCTTGTGAGTTAGGGCCCAACTCCCTTGATATTCTAGGATCAATTGATCTAGGCAAGAGATTGCTAGATTGATTGTAGCCTCCATTCCACTTGTTTTTTCTCGCCTTAAGTTTCGAGAGGACATTAGAGAACAATAAACTCGGGAATCTAGGTTCTTACCACTCACTCTTGTACAATCAAGCAATTGTCAATCATACATGAGCGTCCTCAATAGATATGATTTTTTTTTTTTTAGATTTTTGAGGTGCCAACTAGGAGATAGAGGCGTGAGGGGAAAGGGGTGAAAAAGAAAAAGAAAAAAACAAACAAATTTGAAAAAAATAATAATAATAAAATAGACTAATATTGCACGCGCCTATGGGTCGCGATTGTTGCGCTCAACACGCATACATTTGTTGTTTTTGTTCCTTTTCTCTCTCTTAGCGGACCCCACTAAAAACCACTACTTGCAGAACTAAAATCCACCTAAAAATCATGTTCTGCATTAGTATAAAAAACTATAGCTTGGTTTTTTCCACTTGCAAAAACCTCCTTAAAAATCACTAAGTGCATCATCAATAGTTTAGTTTTTGCACAAGTTTTTAGGAGCCAAGTAAGAAAGAAGAGGGGGGGGGGGGGGGGGGGGGGAAATGAAAAAAAAAAAAAGGGAAAAAGTAATAAATAACTGGCGACCACCTCAACGCACACACTGGGCACTGCTGGTGCAGGTTATTTTATTTATTTTTTTAATTATTTAGTGGGACCAACATTAGGAGACAAAAATTTATTCTTGTTGCAAGAACTCAACCTTCTCTCACTTCCACATATGACTCTAAACCTTAAAAACCCTATTAGAGATGCTATGAGAATACCCAAATATGGACACATATTTTTAAGTTCTTCATTTTCTCTCCTCGTTTGTTAAATTGGGCTAACTTAGTGACATGTATTATTTAAGGAAAAGGGGTAAAATTGGCCCCCTAAATCGATCAGAGAGTGCAATTTGATCCCCTAATTTAAAAAAAAAAAAAAAAAAAAAAAAAAAAAAAAAAAAAAAACTCCATTTAGATTCCCTAAACCTGTAAAATTGTTCAATTAAGTTTCAAGTGACTTGTTTGACAAGTTAAGTCCTCACATTGTTGACACGTGTATTTAAAAAATATTTTTTATTTTTGTTTTTTATAAATATATATATATATATATATATATATATATATATATATATATATATATATATATATATATATATATATCACCTTAAAATACAAACATGTGGACATATACTGTGCACACACCTAAATGCGGGTGTGCACACATCCGTGGACGACAATGCACACATCCAATATAGTATGCATGTGTGAATCAACAATTTTTGGGCTGGCGTGCACACATCCATGAACGACAGTGCACACAGGCGAGCATCACACAAAATCATAAAAACTAATCAAAACCTTAGATACTCAAAATCCAACAATTCAGAAATGTCCACATGTTTGTATTTTAAACAGTGATTTTACGTGAATGTAATTCTATATGCGTCTTTCAGATTTGGAAAGAGAGCGGCCATGGCCGCCGCCGCCCTCTGGAACGAGGGCAATCTAGTGCTGGGCGCCAACAGCGACTCCTCGACTGCGACTGAGATGGCTGCAGCGGCGGAATCAGAATGGAGGCGTTCAAATTCATAAAGGACGACGGAGGCCATGGCGGCTCTCCAGGCTAGGATCTATGGTTTCCAACTATGAAAGATGCTTTGAAAGTTGTGCGAGGAGCGGACTTGAGGCAGAGGTGAGCCGTGAAGAGAATCTCGCCGAAGATGAGTTCGAGGATGACGATGAAGATAGATTCAGAGGATATTCAGGTGGTTCCATGGTCATCCACGCCACCACCGCCTTCATCAAGCAGCGATGATTCGTTACTCACGGAGAAAAAAGTTTCTGGCACGATTGCGTGAAAATGACACAAATCTCCAATATGAGGTAAGAATTTTCTCTTAATTAATCATTCTACTTATTTCTTCAATTTTTACAGACGGTTCCTCCTTTTTTCACAAAAAATAAATACACATTGCGCAAGCTACAATTGATATTTTTGTGAACTTGATTTTATAAATATTTCGTCCGCTGATTTTTTACTTTTTTCATTTATGGACATTTAATAGCTCAGCCTCCGCACGCGGTCAGAGTCGTCGGCGGCTTTCAGAGGCTTACATGTTCTGAACGAAGAGACTTCTATGCTTGGCAGTGGAAGGCCGGCGAAGCTCAGATGAACATACCCTATCGGAATGGGTTGGTTGAAAGATCCTAATCTAGATCCTCATTAATCGTTGACGCAAAAGACCGATTTCATCGAAAGGACTGAGGAGATGCAGTCAAGTCGAGATCTCACCGAGTTTTGTCGACTCAGCGACGACCCTACCGACATGGCCGTCTTCCTTAGCCCGAACAGCCACGGCTAATTTTTTATTTTTTTTAAAGTAATATTTTAATTTTTTTAAAAAAATGGTTTTAAAAAATAAAATAAATAAGACACGTGTCAACACCACATCAATTTAACTTGTTAAGTAAGTCAAATTGGACTTAATTGAACAATTTTATCGATTTAGAGAATTTAAATGGAACTTTTTTTACTTAGGGGGCCTAATTGCACTATTTGATTGACTTAGGGGGTCAATTTGACCATTTTTCCATTATTTAATTCCAATACATTATATATACATTGTATCCATATATTACCCACATCACCCTTCCCCAATCACACATGAGGTTCATTTGTCACCTTTTGCACTCATTTGTTCCCCCTCATATTTTATAGTGTTAATTCCCAAAATGGTCTCCGACTATACATGGCATTTTCTCAAATTGGTCTATTGACTTTTAATTGCATCTAAAGTGGTTATCTGACTATAGTAAAAACCCTGAATTACCATATTTACCCCTCATTTTAACACCCACTTAACACCAAAACTAACGGAGGATCATTTTGGCTTAAAATTCAATAGTGTGAGGACCATTTTGGGTGCAATTAAAAGTCAAAGAACCAATTTGAAAAAATGCCATAGTCGGATGACCATTTTGAAAATTAACTCGATTTTATAAGTCAACAATTTTATAATCAAACAATATAAACTAGTTAAGATAAAAGAAATTGTATATTCAAAATATACAACCTTACATCTACTTAAAAGAAAAGGTTAACCTCAATTTTTTTTTATAAAGAGAAAAACTACGAGCCACTATGCAATGGTGCGTACTGAATACAGCACACTAAGAATACCATATGCGACTGAAAGGATGTTGGCAAAAATTGTACTCGTGACATTCTGGTACGAGAATCATGTTTCACTCTCTCGGTAACCCCTTTCAAAAAATCACATTATATTAGTATATCCAACCATGTAAAGTAATCTCTACTATAATAAAGCCAAACATTTTTGGTAAATAAAAAAATTTCTGTTTTCCCGCCCATAGGAAACGACGGCGTTTTGCCTTGGAAATGTTGTTCAATTTTTTGGCACCGATCTGATTGCTTTACAGCGGTTGTCCACTTTCCATTGAATTACAGTTGTTACAGTTGTTAATATATTGCTTCATTTTTCCGCCCAAAAAATCTGGCTTCAAAGATACGGAGCATTTAATTACTCCATTGACTTACCGCTATTGTCCACTTTCCAATAGTACTTATTACTTACGGCAGAAGCAAGTATGGTGTTCAAGAAGTACATCATTTTTTTTTTTTTTTGGAAAATGAAGTACATCATTTTGAAACTAAATTTTGGTGCGAAACTACCTATAAATAGTACATATTAATTACATAAATGGTTAATCCCAACATTTGCATTGTAGCTGCTCTATCTCATGAAGTCGTTCAAGAAAGAAAGGTGACCCCTTCAATTTCTTCATTGTTCTTCTCTTATTTATTTTTTGATTACTGTGAAGAATAATTATTTGTAAGCATAATATGTAGTTCACATAAATTGTGAAATCTTTCAAATTCAGAAAAATAATATTAATGTATATATTGCAATTTGCAAAAATGGTTATAAAATGAATCTATTTTAAGGTGTATCATGAAAGAATATATGAACATCAATGTATAACCACATAGCAAATTCCTGACTATAACAAATATATATGCGAAAAATATTAAATTCAAAAAATTATAAGAAAATGTGTTCAAATTATATTTTTGAATAGCAACTTATCTTATATCATTTGAAGTTGATATATTTCTATACCATAGATCTTACTTTCCAGCCTTGATGTAATGCATGTATAGTACTGGATTTTCTAATCAATGGAAAATTAGTTACTATACTTTGAATACATATATCTCATCGGCATGTATTTATCAAAAACAGAAAAAATCACATACAGTTGTAAAATGAATTTCAAATTAATAAAAAAGTAAAAAGTCAAATAACATTCAAGGAAAAAATGGAATACATTCGACAAGATTTTTTTCCGTTTTAATAAATTTTCCGATGAAGCTTGTGAAATTTGCATGTTAAAAAAAATTAGTAGAAAATAAAATAAATATACTTCTACTATCTACTATAAATGAATAACATTAAAAAAAAAATTGAACCAAAAGGAATTATTGAAAAAAAAATCACGTGATTTGCGAAAAAAATTGAAAAAAAAAAAATTTATTGAACAAAAAGAAATTATCAAAAAAAATATTTAAAAAATATATAACATACACAATACGCACGATTTTCGATCGGAAGTTTTCTCTCATGGACCTAAGAGATTTGCATGTTCGAAAAGAAAAACAAAAAAAATAAGTTAAAAAAAAAAAAGAAATAAATATCTTATACATTAAAAAACCTTTAGTAAAAATTTAACATAAAGAATTTCAGATTTACCTATTTGTTTAGATTCGATTTGTTTCCCTTCTTTTGTTCATGTTTCCAGATATAGTCGCATAATGAAGGAGGGAGGCTTAAGGCGGAAATTCGGCAAAAGGCGAGACTCGAGGGGCAGAGAGCCAAAGATGCCAAGAGGAAGTAACAAAGAGGTTTCGAAACAGAGAGAGACGGTGAGAGGTTCATAGACGGAGACAGAAATCATGCAAGGGTTAGAATCTGCGGAGAAGATGAAATCTGGAATTTCTATCACAACTAGGGCAACTGGAATCGAAGAGAATTATGCTTAAGGAGGAGGTGAGACAATCGCAGAAGGGAGTTGGCCAAAGGTGATGAAATAGGAGTAAAAACGACATCGTGTGACTTGTGGCAGTTGGTGACCGTTGAACTTAATCAAACGCCGTCGTTTCAGCGCTGGCAGTTAGGGCCGTTCTAATAAGTCATCAGACGACGTCGTTTGAGAGTCTTGCTGAGCTGCACACCTAGAGTACAGAAATGCTGAGACCACCTTCCTGCTAACATAACAAACTTGTCCTATATAGATTAGGTTTTTATGATCTTTTGAATTATGTATGATGTAATATCTGAACTCTCTTTTCAAAACCCTAAATTTTCTTCCATTCGTTTCCTCTCTATTCTCTGTTTTCTTCCTCTATTTTTTTCTCAAGAGTCCAAGTGTGTGACATTTGGTATCAGAGCCCACAATGGGGACTCCATCTTCATCATCAGTAGAAGAAAGACTGAGCAGGCTGGAAGCCATTGCTATTGAACAAAATAGTAGGATAGCAGTTGGCCAGCAGAATCTAGAAGATTCTTTCCAGGAGCTCAAGGCTCATATGGTGGGTTGGAAAGATGAAATCATGGAGTTACTGAGACTTAACAGACCACCACCACCCACAGTGGACCCTCCCTCAGTTCAAGGTCAGGCTCACCCTCATCAATCTAGTCCTGGGGAAGGTAGTGCTGACCCTGGAAGAAGGCAAGGGAAGAAGCCTGTAATGGAGGATCCAGCAGAAGTGCAAGAGGTCTCTGATGGAGATAAAGGCCATGATGAGAACCAGTTTGAGCAAAAGATGAACCCCATGGGTGCAGGCAGACCATGGATGGCCAGGAGAGCACACTTTGATGCAAGGGCAGGTCACCACAACCAAAGGGGTGAAAACTTCATGAGGTAAAAGCAAGAATTCCCTTCCTTTGATTATGAGCACCCAAGATTGTGGGTAGTGAGGTGTGAGAGGTTTTTTATGCTTGCTAGAATCCCTAGAGATGAAATTGTTAATGTGTTATGTGCGAATCTGTCTGGAAAGGTGGGGGTTTAGTTTGAAGGTTACCTAAATGGCTTGAGAATGGGCTTCTAGTGGGGTGTCTTTGTAGGGGCACTTTGTAAGAGGTTTTGTGATAGTAGCACTGATGTGATGGAGGAGTTTTCCAGTTTTAAGGAAGTAGGCAACCTTACTGATTTTGCTGATAAATATGAGGAGTATAAGGGGTTATTGTTGCAGATTTATCCCTACCTCACTAATCAGTACTTTCTTGATAGTTTCATAGTGAGGCTTAAGCAACAACTGAGGTGTTTTGTACGAACATCTAGACCTGGAAATTTGGAAAATGCTATATGGTTAGCAAGGCAGTTTGAGAAAGGACTTAAGTCCAGTGAACCACCAAAGACTACTACATACTACCAGAAATCAATCTACCCTTCCCAGAAACCCCAATCCCAAACCAGACCCTATAATTCATACAACCCAAGAAACCCTGAGTCCAATAAAACCCTAAACAGCCAAAACACACCCAAAACCTCAGCCTCAAACACTCTTCAGTCCAATGCTAGATCACCTGAGATCACCAAGTTCAGAGATCAGCTCAGGGAGCAAAATAGGTGTTTCAGATGCTTTGAATCTTGGAGCCCTGGTCACGAGTGTAAGGGTCCTACTTTCAACATAATTGAGGGTATGGACCTTCCTGAGTAGGAGGAGGATATCAGTAAGGTCCAAACTGAAGAAGGAGATACTGCAGATGATCTGGAATCAGAAGAGGTGGAAGTAACACTATGTGCTGTCATTGGTAGTGAGGGAATGAACACCATCAAATTGATTGGGACCATTGGTAGAAAACCAATCAACATTCTAGTGGATAGTGGTAGCACACACAGTTTTATAGACCCCAAGCTGCTCATTCAGCTGAGAATTCTGTCTGAGAAAGCCAAACCACTCAGGGTAACTGTGGCTAACGGGGACAGAATGACTTGTGATTCCAAATGTGGTGGACTGAAGTGGCAGGTGCAGGGTGTAGATTTTAAAAAAGACTTCAGAGTCCTAAAGCTAGGTGGTTGTGATATGGTCCTTGGTATAGATTGGATTGATTCATATGCACCAATCCAACTTCATACCAGACCCCCTGGCATATCCTTTCATAAGGATGAGAAAAAGGTGTTACTTAAGGGGCTGGCTAGAGGAATTGCCTTACAGCAAGCTTCCAAAAAGAGGTCAAAAGGTGGAAGAAAGAAGGAGTACAAGGTTACTTGGTGCATGGCATGATTCATAACATTGAAGCAGGAACAGACACCTCAGAATTGCCAAAAATCTTGAAGTAATTCTAAGGACTGTTTGAGGAAACTAAGATATTGCCACCTAAAAGGTCCCTTGACCATGAAATACCACTGATTCCAGGGGCCAAACCTGTGAACTACAAACCTTATAGGTACTCTTTTGTGCAAAAAAACACAATAGAAAGGATGGTAGAAGATATGTTGTCAGCAGGAATCATTACACACAGTACCTCCCCCTTTGCCTCTCCAGTGTTGTTGGTGCCTAAGAAGGACAACACAGGGAGGTTCTATATAGACTATAGGGCCTTGAATGGGATCACCATCAAAAACAAGTTTCCAATTCCCTTAGTTGAGGACTTGTTTTCAGAATTGGCTAATGCTAGGATTTTTACCAAGTTGGATTTGAGGGCTGGATATCACCAAGTTAGGATGAAGGGGGGTGAAAAACACAAGACAACTTTTAGAACACATTTTGGGTTGTATGAGTTTAAAGTGATGCCTTTTGGGTTGACAAATGCCCCAGCTACCTTTCAGTCTCTAATGAATTATGTATTCAAGCCTCTCATCATAAAAACAATCTTAGTCTTCTTTGATGACATACTAATTTACAGCCCCACCTTGGAAAGCCATTGGGAACACCTAAGGGAAGTCTTGGAAATAATGAAGGAGCATCAACTGTTTGCCAGGCTTAGCAAATGTTCTTTTGATAAGACTGAAGTGGAATACCTAGGACATATTATCTCAGGGGAAGGACTGCAAACTGACCCTGCCAAGTTGGCTGTTGTAGCTTCTTGGCCTAAACCAGTCAGTATCAAGGAATTAAGAGGATTTCTGGGGCTTACAGGGTACTATAGAAGGTTTATCAAGGCCTATGGCACTATAAGTAGACCCCTCACCAACATGTTGAAGAAGGATGCATTCCAATGGAATGAGGAATCAAATCTACCTTTGAGCAGCTGAAATTAGCCCTATGTTCAGCTCCAGTGCTTACCCTACTTGATTTCAACAAGGAATTTGTGGTGGAAGCTGATGCTTGTTACAAGGGAATGGGAGCAGTATTAATGCAAGAAGGGAGGCATGTGGCTTATTTCAGCAAAGGGTTTGGAACCAAGCACTATAGGGTTGTCCATTTATGAAAAAGAGTATATGTCTATAATTAGTGCAGTTGACAAATGGAGGTCCTATCTACTGGGGAAACACTTCACAATCAGGACTGATCATCAAAGTCTTAAGTTTTTATTGGAACAAAAGATCACAACAGCAATGTAGCAAAAGGGCCTGACCAAACTATTGGTGTTACACTATACAATACAGTATAAGAAGGGGATAGACAACTCTGTGGCTGATGCCTTATCCAGAAGGGAAAGAGTGGATCAAGTTGAGCTGACAGCCATTTTCACAGTCAAACCACTATGGATAGAAGAAGTGGTGACAAGATATGAAGGTGATGAGTTAGCCTCCAAAGTATTAATTGAAAATCTGATTGCAACAGAAGCATGCTCAAGGTTTACAGTGACAGAAGGGTTTATTAAATACAAGGGAAGGCTATACATTGGTAATGAAGGGGATCTGAGGAGAAGGTTATTACTACAGATGCACAACTCTCCTATAGGGGTCACTCTAGCCAACAAGTAACATACCACAGACTCAAACAGCTTTTTTATGGAAGGGGATGAAAGGGGATGAAATTCAAACAGTCAAGACTTGTGACACTTGCCAGAGATGTAAGGAGGAGAATATTGCCTACCCTGGGTTATTACAACCTCTTAAAATTCCTGATCAAGCTTGGCAAAGCATTTCCATGGACTTCATTGAGGGTTTACCTAGTTCACAAGGGAAGGATGTCATTATGGTAGTGGTTGACAGGTTTACTAAGTACAGTCATTTCTTGGCACTATCTCACCCTTACACTGCTGAAAAGATAGCCGATATGTTCATGTAAAACATCTATAAACTCCATGGAATTCCCCAAGACATTGTAAGTGATAGGGATAAAGTTTTTGTTAGTAAATTCTGGAAATCTGTGTTTAAACAACTGCAGGTGAGTTTGAGTATGTCTTCTGCTTACCACCCTTAGACTGATAGACAAATAGAAAGGGTGAATAGATTTGTGGAAACTTACCTCAGGTGCATGGTTTTCCTTAAACCTAAGACTTGGGTCAAGTGGCTACATCTGGCTGAACATTGGTACAATACCAACTTTCATACCTCTCTATATTGTTCCCCTTTCCAGGCTCTATATGGATACTCGCCCCCTTCACTAACTTTCAATGTGCTCACAGAAGGGGAGGGTAGTGAATGGTTCAAAGAGAGGGCAACAATGATGGCTGTACTCAAGGAAAACCTCCAGAAGGCCCAAGCTAGAATGAAACAACAGACTGACAAGCATAGAAGTGAGAGAAGTTTTGAAGTGGGGGATTGGGTCTACCTTAAAATACAGCCCTACAAACAAGTCTCTGTGGCTGTTATGACCAATGTCAAGCTCAGTTCTAGGTTCTATGGGCCCTATGAGGTCATTGAGAATGTGGGAAATGTAGCATACAAACTAATAACATGTTTGGTAGTATGGTGGAATGGGAATGGTTACTAATAGTAGTGCTTGAAAATGAATAAGGGAATGAAACCCTTATTCTATTTGGGTATGAGTTTTTCAATTGATGGGGTATTCGAAACCCATAGTGGTGTTCTAAAAACCTATCAACCAAACAACAACAATCACTTTCATACCCATTCCTATAGGCAAAACCCACCAACCAAACACACCCTAAGGCTTCCTGCTGAAACCCTTATCCATCCAGTTTTTCATGTTTCACAGTTGAAGAAGAGAATTGGTGAGAGGGTTAATCCACAAGTTGAATTGCCTACAACTGACTCCGAGGGCACCATTCTTACATACCTAGTAGCAACATTAAACAAGAGGCTAGTCAAATGAAACAATAGAGCTGTGGTCCAGATCCTAGTCCAATGGGCAAATTTGCCTAAGGAAGCTGCCACTTGGGAAGATTACAAGCACATAACTAGTCAGTTTCCTACTTATGATCCTTGGGGACAAGGATCCACTGAAGGGGAAGGCAATGTCACAACTAGGGCAACTAGAATCGAAGAGAATTATGCTTAAGGAGGAGGTGAGACAATCGCAGAAGGGAGTTGCCAAAGGTGATGAAATAGGAGTAAAAACGACATCGTGTGACTTGTGGCAGTTGGTGACCGTTGAACTTAATCAAACGCCGTCGTTTCAGCGTTGGCAGTTAGGGCTGTTCTATTAAGTCATTAGACGACGTCGTTTGAGAGTCTTGCTGAGCTACAACCTAGAGTACAAAAATGTTGAGACCACCTTCCTGCCAACATAACAAACTTGTCTTATATAAATTAGGTTTTTATGATCTTTTGAATTATGTATGATGTAATATCTTAACTCTCTTTCCGAAACCCTAAATTTTCTTCCCTTCGTTTCCTCTCTATTCTCTGTTTTCTTCCTCTATTTTTATGTCAAGAGTCCAAGTGTGTGACAATTTCCTTTGCAGGAGTTCTGGTTTCTAGAATCGTAGAGAGAGGGCAGATGGGATGGGGGCGGAGAGATCAGGTTAGGTTTAGTATTTATATGGTCGGGTCTTGGGTCGGGTTTGGGTTCCAATATTGGGCTTGGGTTTTGGGTTGTGGGTTGTGTATAGGGCTGCTAACGAACCGAACATAAACGAACGAAGGTTGTTCGTGTTCATTTCTTAAGAATTTAGGGTGTTTGTGTTCGTGTTCGTTTGTTAAGGTTTTTGAAAATCCTGTTCGTGTTCGTTTGTTAAGCGTTCATTAGTGTTTGTTAACGTTCGCGAACACGTTCACGAACGTGTTCGTTTACATTAACGAACATGTTCGCGAACGTGTTTGTCAACGTTCACGAACGTGTTCGTTAATGTTAACAAACACGTTCACGAACATGTTGGTTTACGTTCATGAACATTTAATAACCAAACACCTGCACATGTTCATGATTACAATTCGTTCGTGAACAAGAAATAATCTATGTTCATGTTCCCAAACATTATTAAACGAACACTAAATGATCTTGTTCACGAAATTATTAAACGAACACAAACGAGCTTGTTCACAAACATTATTAAATGAACACAGCTTGTTCACGAACATTATTAAACAAACACAAACGAGCTTGTTCACGATCTCTTAGCAAACGAGCATACAACTGTTCAAGTTCTGTTCGTTTATTAACCGAGCTCTAATTTTTTGTTTGTTAATGGTTCGTTTACCTTAACAAACGAACATAAATGAACGCTTACCAAACACGAACACGAGTAGTTTGCCGAAAGCTCTGTTCGTTAACACCCCTAATTGTGTATTGGGTTATATACATACATACATACATACATACATACATACATACATACATACATATATATATATATATATATATATATATATATATATATATATATTAGAATTGATAGGAATGGATTGGGCTGCTGATTTTTGTATAAGACACTTATTTTGTATATATTTTGTTTAAGAAAATAATTTTTAAGAATTATATTTTGGAAGTTTAATTTATGTTATTAGAATTTAATAAAAAATGTAATTGAATTGAGTTACATTTTCTATATATAATATATTTATTAAAAAATTAATTTGTATTTATTTGTATTATGTTAGAATAGTTTGATTTTATTCAAATTTATTATTCATTGTTCAAATTAAAATTATCATATTACACTTAATTATAATTAAAATAACTTTAATACACTTAATTATAATTAAAATAAATTTAAAGATAAGATAATGTATAATAAAATATAATTTGAAACTCTTTGAAATGAGTAATCGACTTCAAATATTGAATGAAATCATCAATATAAATTTTTATTTTAATTAAAAATATTTGAATTCATAATTTTTCATAGCAAATGAACATAATTATTAAATAACAAAAATTTAAAAATGAATAAAATGCTCATATTTCTTTTTTATATGTAAAATTTAATAACATTAGTTTCTAATAATATATATTGTTATTACATGTTCAAATTTATATTTTCCAATGCAATTATTTATTTATTAATCTTTTATTTGTGTTTATAATATATTTTTCAGAAAGAATTATTGTTGTCTTATTTTTATACCGTGCATCGCACGGGTGGAATACTAGTAATATATCCACTAAAAATAGAATTACTCTTAGAAAAAAAATACTCTTTGATATGAAACACTTAACATTACTTAATTGATCTTAATACGTCAGGTCAAAAAGAATATTTTTAATCTCGAAATACTTACAACACGTTTGGTTCACGGAACGAATTTTGAGGTAATAGGAATGTTATTCCATAAGGAATGGAATAGGCAAGGAATAGAATAGGAACTGTATTCTATTGTTTGGTTCGCGGAAGGAATAGACTTTAGGAATTATATTACAATGTTTGGTTGGTTTAAGGAATAGAAATGAAATATGTTTTAAAAGACATAAATACCCTTATAAAAATATGTGGTGGTGTCGATGGTGGCGGGGGCGACGGCGGTGGTGCCGGTGCTGGTGGTGGTGGTGGTGGCGGTGGCGGCGATGGTGGTGGCGGCGGTGGTGGTGGTGGTAGCGGCGGTGGTGGCGGTGCTAGCGGCGGTGGTGGCGGTGGTGGCGGTGCTGGTGGTGCTGGTGGTGTTGGTGGGGTGGTGGTGCTGGTAGCGGTGGCAGCGGTGGTGGTGGTAGTGGCGGTGGCAGTGGGGTGGTGGTACTGGTGGCGGCGGCGGTGGTAGCGATGGTAGTGGTGGTGGTGGTGGTGGTGGTGGCGGCGATGGTGGTGTTGGTGGGGTGGTGGTGCTGGTGGGGGTGGGGGTAGTGGGGTGGTGGTGGTGGTGGTGGTGCTGGTGCTGGTGCTGGTGATGGTGGTGAAATAGGAAATAAATTTAATTGGGGGGTAAAATAGGAAGTAGAAATTTTAGGCTATTCCTGAAAACTCAGTAATAGCCTAATACCGGGGGGGGGGGGGGGGGGGTGGCTGGTAATAGCTATTACCTTATCTGGGGGAATAGGGTATTACCGGGAATATTATTTCCGGTAATAGAAACGGTTACCAAACAAAGGAATAGGCCTATTACTGGGAATGCTATGTCATTCTCGGCCTATTCCGTGAACCAAACGGGCCATTATAGTATTTACTCTTTTTTATTTTTTGGATGACGATGAAACCTGTAGTTACTACTTAAGGGTGTTCATTAGGTAAATTGAATAAATTTTGCCTTGTGGTCTAGCCAACAAAGAACTCCAAGAAAGTAAACCAACCTAGGTTTCTTATAGTTCATAGGCTCACATCAAGAAGACAAATAAATGATTCCTACATGAAGTTAAACTTAAAACTTTAAATTATTAAGCTAACAATCTGATCAATTTGACTGAAATTGCTTAACACTTATTAAAATGTAGGATTAGAGGTTGGGCTTAATCTAACACCATCACCCTATAAACCTCAGTTGTACTCCAATTGATTTTTAATTCACATATTATCCTCCTATTTACGTAGCGTCAAACTGAATTAAGAATAGAATTATTCACAACTAAACTAGGTTATCCAGTTATCCCATTCTTGTACTTAGATTCCCCTAGTGTCCTGTTGCCATAAAGCTAAGATTCTTAGTGCAATGTGTGATGATTTTTTAAATATATTAGATATTATAACTTGAACTTAATTAATCTTAATTCTGGTCTAAGTACCGCTGAAGAAGGTAAATCACTAACGATCCATTCACTCTCCAAGTTCCCATCTTTGTTTGTACACCTATATACAAAGGATCTTCACTTTCTCTAATCAATCAATGTCTCTTAATAACTTTAAAATATATCGAACCAACTGAGCTACCCTAGCGGGACATTTTGTAATGATTTGATTACCCTTCAACGAGCAGATTATGATCAAAAAGCCCATTCCTTCCCTTTCCCTTTCCTTTAAACCCTTTGGTGGTTGGCCTTTTTCTCTGTACACTCATAATCTCACCAGCCTTTCACACACACACAAAAGTGAAATCTGCTTCTTCATTAATTCTCTCTTCTTTTTTTTTCTCCCAAGAATCCTAGGATTTGGGGCAAGCTAAGGTTGGAGTTTGATGTGGTTGTTGTTGATCCAGTGGATGAAAAGATGAAATCTTTGAGCAGCATAGGGCTAGCTTTGAGTGTGATCTTTGGGTGTCTTTTGATTGCTCTTCTTGGAGAGTTATACTACCTGTTATGGTGGAAGAAGAGGATCACAAGAAGAGGGATTGAAGATGGGCCAGGCAAGGAAATTTTCTACTTTTTCTGTGGGAAAAAACCATCTTCTTCTTCTTCTCCATCTTCTTCTGCAAATTCTGCACTGAAACCCCAGGAGATTTGTTCCAGTATCACCCTTGTCCATGAACCTCAACCTCAGCTGCAGAGCCATGGGGATTCATGGCAAGAAAGCATGGAGGCTGAGCTGTTGAGACTCTCTGGTCCACCAAGGTTTCTGTTCACAATCAAGGAAGAAACAAATGAGGATTTGGAGTCATCAGAGGATGGGAAATCTAAGAGCAGAAAAGGGTCAAGAACCAGAAGCCTAAGTGATGTTCTTGAAACTCCATTCTTGACCCCCATTGCTTCTCCTCCATACTTCACCCCACCCCTCACTCCCCTCCTCAACCCTTTCTTTGAATCCACCACAGATTTTGAGTTCTGCAGGCCTTCTCCCCCTCCAACTTTCAAGTTCTTGAGAGATGCTGAGGAGAAGCTTCACAGAAGAAGCAGAATCTTGGAGGAAGCCCAGAGATTAGTCAAGAAAAAGGAAGCTTCTTCATCTTCTGTCCCAGACAAAGAAGCCCACATTTCACCCTCACCATTCCTTTCTGCTCAGCCCTCACCATTTTCAGCTAGAGATGAGGAGAATAATGGTTCGTTCATTACACTTATCTTCCCAAGAACCAGAGAGGAACAACATGGTAATAATCTCAGTGTTTCACACTACCCTTCAAGCTCTTCCCAAGTTCTTCCTTTGGCTACTTCCCCTCCAGCTCCACATTCACCATTATCAACCCTCAGACCCCTCCACACCAGATGAATCATTCCTTTCATCAGATTAGTGAGGACTGAATTTCTTGATTAGCTCTTTTCTAGTTCTATTTGGATTTTTTTTACTATCTGAGGGGTACACCGGGAGGATTACAAAAGACCACAATGAAATAAATCAGACTAGATTGTCCATAACTAATCAGCTCAAATCAAGATGGTTGATATTCGAATTCGTGATTTTGTGATTACAAATTTGTATCTTTAGCTATCTTAACTGAGATTATCTCGATTTCTCTTGCTCTTGACCATGGAGCAAATGGGAATTTTGATCAGGTAGGTGGGGTCGGTTTTTGGGGGTGTGGGGGGGGGGGGGGTTCAGAGGGGACAACATTCTATGCAGACTGCTAACTCTGCTAATGATGTCTTCTAAGCCAGTGGGGAAAGTAATGTGATACTTTGTTCTTATTCAATTCCCATGTCTCCATGGCTGTGCTGTACACCTGTAATCATCCCTGTAGATGATCAGAGCACTCACTGCTGCTGACTCAGAAATTATATTCCACCAAAAAAAAAACACAAATTCCTAAATCACATGAATTACTGTATTTGTTTTTCTTGCTATGAATGTGAATTATTAGTTTAGTCCATTTTAGTGTTTTTCACTTTGCTCTACCAATCTTGCCTCTGTAAAATTTCCATCCATTTTTAACTTTTCATGAAATTGCCTTCTTTTGTAATGAAAGTTTTAACCTCTCATTATCCATCAAAGTACAAACATACCCTCCTTTTATGATATATCCTATTATGTAATCAATCAACTTATTGCGGAGCAGTTAATTCACGGACAACAAATGAATATAAAAAGTTTTTGAGAAAATTAGACTTTTGGTTCTTGAATTATTAGTCCTTTGGAAATTTGGTCCTTGTCTATCAATTTGTGCAACTCTAGTCTCTTAATTGTCTACAATGTTGCACATTCAATTCCTGACATAATTAACAAACAGCAACCAAATTCTCAAACGGAGAACAATTTTGGGATAAAAATATCATTTCTTGTTATGCAACGTTAGAATGTAATAAATATATAGGATGGTGGCATCCTTTGAGGTCCTATCTAATGCGAATATGATTAGTCTCGACTTGTAAAGTCCTTTTATACTTGACTAGATGAGAAACTTATTGTTAGACAAAAAAGAATGTGCCCGCACGGACTTAGCTCAATAGTTCAGTAGGCAGTATTTAGGAGAAGAGACCAATGTTCGAATTTCGGTGGCAATAGTGTGGGGATTATGTCCAAAGTGGGCAAATGCCTTGTGTGCACCGGCATTTGGCTTTATTTGCTAAGCAATTGGATCAGCGTGATTTACATCCTCCTAAATGCTCTATCGGGTCAAGGTTGGAAATTCAACCTTTTGGGAGAAGAAAAAAAAAGATGAAGGAAGTAATTTTAAGATGGAGAAATAGAAGTTTTCATAAAATGGTAATTGTAAACAGAGTAAAAAAATGGGGAAGAAAATTATTCTTTTGACCAATTTAGTTTGACTATGTTTTTGGGTGTGATAATTCTGCAATCCACATTAATGACCAAAGTATGTTGTATAATCAATGTATCAATTATATTATATCATTCATTGAAACATGTACCATCCAATTAACTAATAAAGATTCCCACTTTTCAATCTTTGAATGAAATATACATTAATCATTCAATTCGCTTCTGTAACATGTTTGGTAGTGTTTTACCACATAGTAAAATAGATTTGGGATGTGACAAGAATGAATGAGGTTTAAGTGTCCTATCACATGGCGTTTGATTGTAAGGATAGAATTAAGGAAAAAGGAATTGTAATTCAGTTAGTTGTAAGGATAGAATTAAGGGAAAAAGAATTGTAATTCAGTGGGAAAATAATAATGTGGAATAAATTAAGAATTCGAATTACATTGTTTGGTAGGGATGAATTGAATTATTAAGAATGCAAAGGGAGGAAGTGACATAAAGACTAAAATACCCTTTTATAATAATAATAATAATAATAATAGAAAAAAAAAGGGTCAAATTGTCCCCCTAACTCAATCGGACAGTGCAATTGGGTCCCCTAACTAAAAAAAGCTCAATTATTCAGATACCATAAACCTGTAAAATTGTTCAATTAAGTCCAAAGTGACTTTGTTTAATATGTTAAGTCTTCACATGGTTGACACGTGTCTTTTTATAATATTTTTATTTTTATTTTTTATAAATTTTATTTATTAAAATATAAATTATATATAAAAAATAAAAAAATAAAAATAAAAAAACACAGCCACCGGCGAGACCTACTTTGCTGACGTTCTTCTCCAGCGTACAGTGAGCTACAAAGCATCTATGGTAGATCAATCATTATTGTGTGGACCATGGTCCATACGATGAGAATGGAAGAGATAATTCATTCAGTTACAGAATTATGATTACATTAATACACTCATAGAGAGAGAGCTATCTAATAGGCTAGAGACTAGATCACTAACAGAATGTTACATAATTAAATACATATTAATAACATAGTCTAATACTCCCCCTCAAGCACAAGGTAGGTGTGGAACCACATTGAGCTTGTCGCGAAAAGCAGTGAACCGCGCTACTGGAAGCGGTTTGGTGAAGATATCTGCTAGACGATCTTTGGTAGACACAAAATGAACTTGGAACTCGCCAGCCGAAACTTTGTCCCGGACAAAGTGGTAGTCAACCTCAACATGTTTGGTGCGAGCATGGAATACCGAATTTGCACACAGATAGGTAGCACCCAGATTATCACACCACAGTGTGGGTGGAGTGACAGGCCCTAAGCCAAGGTCCGTAACAAAGACACAACCCAGGTAACCTCAGCACACACATCCGCGAATCCCTTGTATTCTGCCTCAGTCGAAGAGCGCGCAAAGGTGCGTTGTTTCTGAGAGACCCAGGAAACAAGATTTTTACCAAAAAACACTGCGTAACCACTAGTGGACTTGCGATCAACTGGACAGCCAGCCCAGTCAGAGTCGGAGTAGGCATGAATGTCCGAGGACACTGACGTAGTGATGCGTAGACCGTATTCCAGGGTACCCTTAATGTAGCGAAGAACCCGCTTTAGTAGGCCCAGTGTTCGTCAGTAGGTGAGTGCATGAACTGACAGAGTCGGTTGACGGAATAAGACATATCTGGCCGAGTGATGGTGAGGTACTGAAGAGCCCCGGCTAGACGGCGGTATTGTGTCGGATTGTCGAAGGAATCAGTGGACTGACACACAGGCTGAGTCAAAGAGGCTGGGGTGGCTAGCGCCTTACAGTCACTCATGCCAGCTCGGTGAAGAATATCCCGCATATAACGCCACTGTGATAGAATCATACCATCCGGTATAGGAATGGTTTCTATGCCAAGGAAGAACGTAGGTTTCCCCAGGTCTCGGATTTTGAAGGCCGTCGCCAGTTGCCGCAGCAAGGAATCGACCAAGGCCGTGTCACTTCCAAGCATGATAATGTCGTCCACATACACGAGCAAAATACCCGGGAATCGGCAGCTGAGTAGTGGAACAGATAAACATCTGTTTTTGAAGCAACAAAACCTGTGAGAATTAAGAAATCATGTAAACGCTTGAACCAGGCCCGGGGTGCCTGCTTCAGCCCATATAGAGAACGCTGTAAGTAACAGACGTGATCAGGGGGGTCAGGATCCTCATGGCCTGGTGGGTGCCGCATATAGACCGTTTCAGCCAGGTGCCCGTTTAAAAAGGCATTGTGGACATCCAACTGTCGGAGTGTCTACCCACGGGAAATAGCTAATGCAAGTAACAGCCGAACCGTGGTCGGTTTAACAATCGGGCTAAACGTCTCAAAGAAATCCTCGCCAGCCACTTGATTGTAGCCTTTGGCAACTAGCCGGGCTTTGTAGCGTTCCACCGTGCCGTCGGCGTTCCGCTTGGTGCGAAAAACCCATTTGCATCCCACTATGTTCATGCCAGGAGTAGCGGGAACTAGCGTCCGTGTGTTGTTGTGTAGTAACGCGTTGAACTCTTGGTCCATTGCGTCTCGCCATTGTGGATGCCCCACTGCCTGAGAGTAGCAAGTTGGGTCATCGGTGGATGTCGTGAGGGCCTGAAATTGCTCCCCAGTCTCCTGTATCATAAGCCGGAGCCGCATAACATGAGCCCGCTCCTGAGGTTGGGCTCGACGCCCCCGTCTTTTGACTATGGGTGCTTGAGCCGGAGCTGGTTCTACAGTAGGGCAAGGGATGGTGACCGAAGATTCAACTGTGTCACCGTGATGCAAAACAGGATTGGACCCCCATGGCAAGCTGGGTACGGATTCTCGTGTCCCGGACTGCACGGGGCTCCTATATGCAAAAAGGAAGTGACTTTCATCGAAGCGGACATGGCGACAGATGTAAGTTTTCCCGGTGTTTAGGTCCATGCAGCGGTAACCCCTAAAGGACGGTGGGTAACCTAAGAAGACACATGGACTCGACCGATACTCGATTTTATGACGGTTGTAGGGACGAAGGTACGGGAACAAAGACACCCGAATACACGTAAGTATGTGTAAGTGGGTGGAGACTGATATAACCGGTAGTAATGTGTATCAAACTGGAGTGAGGAGGATGGTAATCGGTTTATAAGATAAGTTGCTGTTTCAAATGCGTGATCCCAATGTCGTTGTAGGACAGACGCTTGGGCCATCATGACCAGACCGGTCTTGACAATATGCCGATGCCGACGTTCTACACGCCCGTTTTGTTCATGCGTATAGGCACATGATTGCCTGTGCACGATTCCCAATGAGGTAAACAGTTTATGTAACTTTTGGTATTCCCCCCCCCCCCCAGATCAGACTGAATGGACTTGATAGAACGCGAAAACGTACGTTCTACCGTCGCCCGAAAAACATCAAATATTTTGTATATATCGGTTTTGAGTCGTAGAGGATAATACCAACAATAGCGGGTACAATCATCTACGAAGAGTACAAAGTAACGTGAGCCATCCGCGGAAAGACCAGGCGTGGGACCCCAAATATCGGTGTAAACAAGGTCTAAAATATTATTGCTAGATTTAGCTACCCTATCTAACGGGAATCGAGAGGATTTCCCGAGTTGACATGACGAACATAAACAGGGGGTTACATTTTTATTGAATTCAACCGGGCTTTCCCGTAAGACACGTTTAAGGGCTTGTTCGTGAGGATGACCGAGACGCTGATGCCAGATCGTGGAAGAGGCACGAGCAGAGACGAATGCATGATGTGAGTTCGGAACTGACAACGAATACAATCCCCCCGAGCTTGGACCTTTAAGAAGAACCACCTGTGTGGTGGAGTCCTTCACAACAAAAAAACTAGGATGAAATTCAAAATAGTAGTTATTATCTTTTGTAAAACGATTTACAGATAATAAAGAGACTGACAACCCAGGAACATGTAAGACACTAGATAATTTTAATGGTTTAGTGACCGAAGGAATAACTGCATGACCCACACGCGAGATTGTCAAACCTGTGCCATTACCCACTCTTAGAACATCATCACCGTGATATTCTTCGACTTGCGAGACCACGCCGGAATCCGTTGTAGCGTGCGTGGAAGCGCCCGTGTCCGGCAGCCAAGACGTCACTGCCGGTGTCGTGCCTCCGTCTCCAGCGACTACCATATGCGATGAAGGTGTCGGCTCGGAGTATCTCCAGTAGCAGAAAGCGACGGAGTGACCTTGCGACCTGCAGATCTGACAACGCAGACCGCCGCTCCGACCACGTCCACCGCGGCCTCCTCGCTGGTTGCCGCTGCGACCTCCTCCGCCGCGGGACTGACCACGGCCGCCACTGCCCTAATGCCGTCCACCTCGGCCGGCATATAACGCTGAGAGAACACCACTCGCCGTCGCCGGTTGATAGGCCGGGAAGTCATCCGAATGGATAAACTGCTACGCCTGCAAATAATCCGCTAGTTGCGGGATCATCACCAGCGTACCGGTGACAGCCAGGGAGGCTGCCATAGACCGAAACTCCGGTCGCAACCCCCGGAAAACATAGAGGTTCTGCTCCGTTAACGTCAGTGGCCGCCCGGCAAGTGCTAGATCCTCGACCAGATGCTGGGCACGCCCGAGATACTCCGGTGTAGAGCTATCTCCCTGTCGAAGCGATTGAAACTACCCCATGAGGTTGAGGCAGCGAACCTGCGAGGAAGAGCCGAGCGCCGTCTCCGCCGCGAGCCACACCGAACGGGAAGTTGTTTGACCGAGCGTGAGATACATTACCTCCTCCGAGATTGATGATATGAGCAAGGATAGGATGGAAGCATCCTGCTCAATCCACGCTTCGTACGCTGGATTCGGGGTGACAGACGCGTCGTCAGATTGCTCGTCGGCTGGGAGTTCGATCACCGGAAATGGACATGGCCGTGAGCCATCAATGAAGCCGAGCAACCTCTGTCCACGTAAAAAGGGAATGATTTGTGTTCTCTAGTATAGGTAGTTCCGATGGGTGAGTTTTAGTGACACAAAGTGGTGCGCACTAGGAAGGGAATTTGGGGTGGTGTTTGGGGAGGATGGTGGTGGTCGTGAGTGTACGTTCGGAACTCTGAGACATTGTCGAACGCAAGGATCAAATGAGATGAAGAGAGAGAAACGGGAAAACAATCGTCAGATTCCTACTGGCTAACTGATACCAGATGAGAATGGAAGAGATAATTCATTCAGTTACAGAATTATGATCACATTAATACACTCATAGAGAGAGAGCTATCTAATAGGCTAGAGACTAGATCACTAACAGAATGTTACATAATTAAATACATATTAATAACATAGTCTAGTACATACAAGTTGTGTGGACCATATTTTGTATACTATAAAATAATGTACATTCAGTACAAAAATAATGTATATTCAGCACAAAAATAATGTACCTTGTATTCAGAGGATGTACATTATTTTTGTACTGAATGTACATTATATTGTATAATATACATTCAGTAAAAAAATAATGTACATTTAGTATATTAAAAATGTACTTTTTGTTATGATCCACATAACACTGTGGGGACCAGGGTTGCAAAAATCCCGCCTAGGCACCGAGTAATCGACGCCTAGGCGCTAGGCGCCCCTAGGCCGTGGCGATTTCTCCCCTAGGCTCCCGCCTAGGAGCCCGGCTGCCTAGGCGCCCGCCTAGCGCCTAATTCCGCCGCCTAGCGCCTAACTCGGCCGATTACGCCGAGTTAACTCGTCAATTTCTGTCGATTTAGCCGAGTTAACCCGGCCGACTTAACCGATTACACCGAGTTAACTCGTCAATTTCTGTCGAGTTAGCTGAGTTAACCCGGCCGACTCGACCTTGCTAATTTTTTTCATTTATATGACACACACACACACACACACACACACACACACACACACACACACACACACACACACACACATATATATATATATATATATATATATATATATATATATATATATATCTATGTATGTATGTATGTATGTATGTATGTATAATATGACATATATGCACCTATGTATATATGTATGTTTTTTTTTAAAGCATGTATATATGTATGTATGTATGCATAATATGACATATATGCACCTACACACGTGCACTGTTTTTCATTTTTTCAGTTAGCCGCCTAGGCGGTCTAGGAGCTAGGCGCTACTCTACCGCCCGACTAGCGCCTAGCGCCTATTGCAACCATGGTGGGGACCATAGTCCACACAATAATTTGCCATGGTAGACGGGGTGGCTGGGACGAACTTGAACAGCTGATTCGGCGACCTCTTCTCGCCCCAGCGTTAATGGCCAGTTCTAGGCTTCTGGCGAACAACGGCGATGGATGGATCAAATCCCCGACGAACTGCCTCCAGCGTAGATGGCGACTAGTTCTCCGACCAGCAACATCAACTCCTACTAACGACCTCCCTCCCCGGCAGCTAAGCAGCAACGGCGAGCCACCAGCGGCAACAGATCGGCGGACTCCTCTCTCGTTCGTCGACCTACAGTACCCTCCGACGTAACAACTTCTTCCGACGAAGCTCTGTGGCAGTTGTTGGTGATCAGTGGCGTAGTAAGTGCTGGAGAAGAACACCGGCATAGGTGGTATCGCTTGTGTGTTTTTTGTTTTTTATTTTATATATAATATACTCCCTCAGTCCCGAAATGGATGTCTTATTTGCTTTTGGCACGGAGTTTAAGACAAACAAAAAAAGTGGACTCTCTTTCCAAATATGCCCTTGTTTATTTTTTGAACCTTCTTTTTTGCCATTGTCTTTTCAAACTTACACAGCCTGCTGCGTACTATTTATTTAATAATGATAATAGTAATAGTAATAGTAATAGTAATAGTAATAGTAATAGTAATAGTAATAGTAATAGTAATAGTAATAGTAATAGTAATAGTAATAGTAATAGTAATAGTAATAGTAATAGTAATAGTAATAATACATGAACTCAATACTTCTAAAATTTACCAAATCTGCATTCAACTATAAAAATATATTAAAAAAAAAAAAAAAAAAAAACAGAAATTGTGAAGCTTACAGATTTGATCTAAAAGACTACTGTCATTGATCTATAGATGTCGACCGCCCATCCATTCAGAGAGTAATAAAATTTTGTCCAGAGCATATGTAGATGGCCACTATTAAAACCCATTAATTGCAAAAAGAAAAGAAGAAGAAGATGATGATGGAGGATGGGGATTTTGAAGAGTAAAATTCCTAAATAGAAGTGAGTAGAAGAAAGAAGAAAAATGTACAGAGTATTTGTTCTTCTTTTAACTAGGTAGTTGGCACATCTTTTGAGGTTTGATAGGTGTGGGCAGTAAATTGTGTGTAGTTGTGGTTAAAATTTAAAAGGGTAATGTTGTAAAAATACAAATATAATGATACTATTTTTGGAATGTGGACAACATTTTGGGACGGACAGAAAAGGAAAGTAAGACATGTAAAATAGGATGGAGGGAGTTTATTTTAATAAATAATAAATAAAATTTAATAAAAAAACAAAAATAATAAATAATTTAAAAAGACACGTATCAACCATGTGAAAATTTAACCTGTTAAACAAGTTACTTTGGACTTAATTGATCAATTTAACATGTTTAAGGGATCTGAATTGAGCTTTTTTTAGTTAGGGAACCAATTATATTGAACTATCCGGTCGACTTAGGGGACCAATTTGACTCTTTTTCCATAATAATAATAATAATAACTAAGGGCAAAAATGTCATTTTCATATCTATCTTTTTCCTTTCTATGGTATGTCGAATTGGAATTCATACGAGGAGGCATGAATTCCAATTCAACAAAATTTCATAGAATGGCAATTCCCTCCAACCAAACACTGTAATTTGGGTGTAGTCCAGATCCACCCGGTTCACTCCGAGAGGCACAAAAGCTGGCCCAAGGGAATCATCAACTTGTGGAAATCGAACCCGGGTTATCCCGAAATTCTCCCCCACAAATAGAGCTCATTTGCCACTTAGCTACCTTGTTGGGTTAAAATTCTATTGTTATTGCATTTCAATTACACCTAACCAAACACTCCATGAATGACTATTTTACGACAATTATGCCCTTGGCTTGTTAGTTAAATTATGGTTGACTCAAATATATTTTAATTATCAACTTTTAAAGATATATTATTTTAATTATTACTAGGCATCTATTACTAGACTAGAAGTGAAAATATTACTATAAAACAACGAGGAGTGAAATAAACTCTTTTGACTAGTTAGTCAAGTCTGAAACTCCCTATTGATCCTGAGCGAGCTAAACTTATAGAGGGGGAGATAAATATCATAATATGCTTTTATATTTTTATAAATTGGTGCAAAGTGTGTATATGCACAACGGAAGTCTTTTACTTGAATTGCAATGTTTGAAAATAAATAAGTGAAACAACACATCGAGTTTGATTCAATTTGAAAGCGGTTAAAGTTGTTTGGTATTGATTGCACAAATATAAGTACTGCAAGTAAGTGCATACAAATAAAGTAAAGATAAAAAATTTATAGTAATCCATTGATGAGGTAATGTGAGCCTAATTGTACATGTTTTTTGTGTTAGTTTAAATCTATTTGTGCGCTTAAGTTCATTAAATTGATACTTTAAATGTATGTTTCCCTGTTTTCTCATTAAGATATGGTTCTACTATACACTTGTTTTGAATGTTTTACGGTGTTTGTTAGTATTTTGGAACCATTGTAGATCAATTGCAAAGGCAAGGGGAAGTCATGGGACAAGTTTGGAGCCAAAATAGACTAAAGATGCTAAAACAGAGGATTTGACGCGTCGAGTTGGGAACTCGACGTGTCTAATATTTTCAGTGGCATTACTGTTCGAGATCAGCAAGACTCGACGCGTCGAGAATTTATAGCAACGTTTTGGAAATTCAGCGCCTTGACTCGACGCGTCGAGAAGTTCCAGAATGCGGTCGGAGAATTCAGAGTGAAGACTCGACGCGTCGAGAAGTCGGGCTGGGTCAGGTCTGTTTTGCACGAAAAATTTATATTTTGCCCCCGTTTGGCTTCCACTATAAAAAGCCCATCTTCCCTCAACCTTAGGGCATTAAGCTGCGTTTTGGAGACAAGAAAAGAGGAGATTAAGAGCTACAAGTTGCCTTGGGAAGAAAGAAGAAAAGCTAGGAAGGTTTGGGAAAATCTCTTGGTCTATTCTTTTACTCTCTTAGTTACTTGTAAACTCTCTTACATTATTGGAATGAATTCTAGTGTAACCATGTGTGGCTAAGTTTTCTTAGCGATTCTTGGGTGAAAGTGTTTATGAACCTATGTGCCTAGTTCTCAGATTCTTTAATATATTGACATTTGGGTTTTATAACTTGTGTTGCAATTGTGTTTTGTATTGTTGAAGCTAGTAGTTAATGACCAAAATTACTCGTTTCATAGCTATCTTTATGTCTTAACGGGAGTTAGGGTATAATTAAGAGCGCACACAATTGCACTTAACTGTTGCACCTTGGGAGATGGCTATTAGTTGAGAATTTATTATGAATGCTTGTTCTTACATTGTCGAGTGTTTATATCACGGGAGTGAATATTCACTTGTATTGTTTTTGGTTGGAGATTACGGGAGTAAATCTTTCCCTTGTTTGCATTCTCACTCCTTTAGACCCTGATTTAATATTGTTATTTAAATTGGCACTAGGTGATTAAACACTTGAATCCCAAAAATCTCATTATCTTTCTATTGTTTTCACAAACCCGGCTACTTTGCTCTTTAAATTAGTTTTATAATTAATCAAGAGTAAATATCCAAAATGGTCCCTCGACTATAGCTAAATTCACAAATTGGTCATCGACTTTCAATTTCAACCAATTAAGTCCTTAACTTTGCAATTTTGACACGATTTGGTCCTCCATCTATTTGACCGTTTGTTGACCGCGATCTTTGAGGATATATATGTAGTTTCACGTGCAAAGCTCAAGAGAACGCTCTTGGAGGTGACATCGTTGTTTTGGAGAGGGAAGTGCTTCTCCGCTTGCTACTTGGGGATCACGAGCCGATTCAGCTTAGAGAACGCTCTTGGAGGTGACAGCGCCGTTTTGGATGGGGGAAGTGCTTCTCCGCCTGCTGCTTGGGGATCCCGAGCCAGTTCAGCTTGCCTATATCGCTTGGAGTCACGGCTTTCTCGAAGAGCGACTTCAGGGACTTCGGCGATCTATCTATCAAAAGCTATAATCTCTCCGGCATGGGGTGCAGTGCCGGCAGTGGATTCAAATGTAACAGTGCGGTCTATAAATGCAACCGGAACCTTAAAAAATCGACGATGGACCATGAAATTACATATATATCCTAAAAAAGCACAGTCAACAAACGGTCAAATAAACAAAGGATCAAATTGTGTTAAAATTGCAAAGTTAAGGACTTAATTGGTTGAAATTAAAAATCAAGGACCAATTTGTGAATTTAGCTATAGTCGATGGACCATTTTGGGTATTTACTCATTAATCATGCATCCATGATTTTTTTAAAGACAAAATGTTAAATTTTAATATGTAAACAAACTAATTTAAATTTTATAAAGATATCTTTTTTAGTCTTTTTACATTTATCAGTTTATCAAAAAACTAATTTTACCACACTTTCAATCATAACAGCTAGCTTAACAAATCTTCAATTTTCAGTTCCAAGCTTATAGCTTTTCAGCTTCCAGCTCCTTTTCAGCTCTCAACTTTTCAGCTAGGTTTGCCAAAGAGAGCCATTAGATACTTAGAATTTTTATTAACTAAAGATGAGGTCAGCTGCAAATTCATTAGTGTCCATAAAAATAAAAAGTTTCCATTTTAAATTGTGTATATATAGTCAGTGCGGTCAAACTACTATAACAGAAATTCTAACTTATAAATTTGATTATTGACAATGTTCACTCCGTTGAGCCTATTGAGCAAATGTTCTCTCCGTTGAGCCTATTGAGCAAAGTCTTTTTAGTGTGATTTTTCTCCTTTTTTTTTTTTTTTTTTTTTTTTTTTTTTTTTCCTTTTTTTGGGTTCATAAGTTATTATACATGATTATAACTTACTTTACGTATACTCTCAAATAGTGATTATGAATTTATCTTATCACTTACAAAAAAAAGTTTCAAACTTTTCAATCTTTGAGTGAAATATACATTAATCATTATATAAACTTTTAAAATATCGTGTGTACTATTTCACCCACTAGTAAAAAAAAAAAAAAAAAAGATATGGCCGAAGATACTTTTTTTTTTTATTATAAGGAAGGGGGATATCTTACATATAAATACTATTGCCTCAACTAAGGTTCGAACCTTACACCTTCCACTTAGGAGAGCAATCTGATACCAGTGGACTACAAGCCACTTGGTTGGCTAAAGATACTTAAATGTACTACGAATGGTTGTACCATTTGTGCTAGGTAGTTATGGCCTTGGGTTATTATTACTAGATCAAAAGCGAAAATGTCATTATAGATGGTCTAAAAGTGAAACAAACTCTTTTAACTTGTTAAAATAATTTCTCACAACAATGTCACAGGTGCTTGGGAGGGGGTGGCAAGATAGTCCTGCAGCAAGATGTCCATATACCCGAGGGAGAACACGTAAGGTCGTAACACCTTTGGTCCCGAGTGCCCACAAGCTTAGTCAGGAAATTTGCTGCCTTTTTATGCTCTCTAAAAATTAAACATGTTCAATAATCCTCACATTCCAATCTCTCTCTACCCATTTATGACACTTTCCAATGATGTCCCGAACTGGTCCCGAGAATTCAGCCAACCTTAACCCAGTTCACCACCTTCCCTGAGTCACAACTTTTAACACGTAGATAAATTATTAAAAGTGCGAGAAATTTTCTATTTTACTAGAAAACATGAAAAAAGAAAGACCCTATTTGGTAACATATATAGCTTATCAGTCAATTTTAATCTATTTGATCACTATTAGTTATTTGACTTGATTAAATAATCAATGGTCCTATTTGATAACATAATTATATTATCAGTCAATTTTGACTTATTTGACAACTATTAGCCGTTTGATTTGGTTAAACAATCAATATGAGTGTTTGATTAATTAGCTTTTTGTAACTGCTCATTGTTCCAAAATGCTAAAATTTTAAAAACTGTTCAAAGCATCTTTTTCATCAGTTTTTTGAAAAAGTCATTTGACATGTAATCAACTATCAGCTAACCGGTAATTTACCAAACAATTTTCAACAATCAACTAATATTATCAACTAGTTAAGCCTACTAACCCAATCAGCTAACAGCTATTTATCAAACGCCCTCAATATGAGTGTTTGATTAATTAATTTTTTGTAACAGCTTATTGCTCTAAAATACTAAAATTCCAAAAAAATTGTTCAAAGCAATTTTTTCAATCATTTTTTTTGAGAAATTCATTTTACATGTTACCAAACAATTTTCTACAATCAGCTAACAACTATTTACCAAATACCCAAAAAAACAAATCTTGCTAGTAATTTTATGGTTCCGTGTTAAAATGAGTTAATACCCAAAATCATCCTCGACTATAGTGGTTTTTCTCAATTTCGTCCTAAATGACTTTGGTGACCTAATATCGTCCCAGACTTTTGTGTTTCGCTCAATTTAGTCCCAGACTTTTGTGTTTTTGCTCAATTTAGTCATTCATTTGTTATTCTGTCCATTTGGTGTTAAATAAATAGACAATTCAGTAATTTTAATATTGGCATCTCTTTACTCATAGACATGTGAACTGCGAAATCCTTTTTTTTTTTTTTACGAATTACTCTCAAAATTACTCCTAAAACTGCGAATATAAAATTTGATTTGCAGGTCCGGGAGTAATTCTGGGTGTAATTCGTACAAGAAAGAGGAATTTCGCACTTCACAAGTTGAAAGTAAAGAGAGATCAATATTGACATTACTGAATTGTCCCTTTATTTAACACCAATTTGACGGAATAACAAATGGAGGACTAAATTGAGCGAAACACAAAAGTCTGGGACGATATTAGGTCACCAAAGTCGTTTAGGACGAAATTGAGAAAAATCACTATAGTGGAGGACGATTTTGGGTATTAACTTGTGTTAAAATTATAATCTTGACTTGTTGCTCACTTGCTTGAGCAGTCGGGACGAAAAGTTAGGATGTCAATTTTCACCGAAAAATTTTTTTTAATTTGTGTCAGGCAATAATGATGCTGCTGGCATATATAGCTAAAGTCATAGCTAGTTTTTGGTTGTATTCAGTAATTTATTAGCATTATATTGTAAGAGTTGCAAGAAGAAAAGAAAGGCACAACAGAACAAGAGAGACTACAAGTAAGAAGTTGAATATGGAAAGGAATTTTTGATGTGATTTCTGGCGTTTAGAGGAAGGTAAAAACACTCACCCGTGATCCATTATCACATCTCCTCCACTTGCATTCTGCTGCAGGCCGACAACCATTATGGCAAGTGGTAAATTACATGGTAATTGCTTAATTTTGAAATAATAATGCCCTTTAGTTATATTTTTTAAATTTTGGTATTAAAAATTTCAAATTGAGATTAATTGTGACATTATTTGTGATTGAATTGTTGCTACTATTAGTTCAATTACAGTAATTCATGTCACAATTGAAAGTTATATTAATGCCTTTTAGTTTTTTCTCAATTTTGGCGTTATATTCACAATTAAATTGTTATTCAATTTTGAGCAAATATTAAGTATTGAATTTGCTACTTGAATTTTAATTTAATTTTAATGTGCATATTAAATTGCTTGAATTATTGCAATTTATTTAGTATTTATGAGTTAATAATATATTAATTTGCAAAAATCCAAACATGCTTTGTATATTTTTCAAATTATTTTATTATAATTGTACATTTAGAAAAGCATATATTAAGGTTGGATATAGCATATTATTAACTCATAGATTTTATGTTAAATATCGTTTAATTTTGGATCCTTAGGTTAATTTTGGACATTATAACCTATTAAGAGAGCTTGTTTGGTTTCTCATTTAATTTTGAGCATATTTTAGTCCTAATTTTTTACTTGGGACTTTAAAACCTATTTTGAACAAGCTATTTAGGACCTATCTTGGTCAGTATGGATCCTACTATTATTTGATTGATATTTTAATAATAATTGTAGCACATTCTTTTTATTTTTGATTATAACATGTTTATTTAGTTTCAATTATTACTAACTACCGTATTTTGTTAACGGTATTTATTGTTGGTGATAATATAATGTTTGGATCTATTTCCATATTAGAACATTTATCATTCATGTTATAATTAACTTGGGACATTAAGGTTTATGGGCCTGACTTAAGCAATTTTGTGCTATAATTATTATCATTGTCTGATTTTGAGTCATTAAGTATCTAAGGATTACAATTACCATTTGATGAGGTCATTAAGACTTATAATTATTATTTTGGCCATTAAGAATTATAACTATTATTTAAGTTAATTATGGTTTTTAATATATTAATAGTTTTAAGGGCCTTAACAATAATATTCTTTTTTCTTAATGGTAAGCAATGTACATAATTATGTTGCCTTTACATTATTGATAATTTGGTTATACCTTAATTTTAGTCTCCGACTCATTACAGTCTTGATTAATTATTATGTGGTAAATTGAGATTAGTATTTAGCATCCCTTAATTATAATTTTACATTTATTGTAATTATTATCAATTTACATTATTAATTAATGTTATTAAGTTTAGGAGCTAATCTCATTTATTACCTTTCATAATAATTATTAATTCATGGTAATCTACTATATTTGGTACATTGGTAAGATGACCCATGTCACTTCATTTTTTTTACCAATAAACTGTTGCGTACCATTGGGCGATTCAACTAAACTCTCCCTGAAGATGGGAGATTTTGGAGGCTTTCTTCGCTATCGCTGTTAGTGCTATCGATAGATGCAGTTTAAATCATTAAGGTACGCAAATCATTAATTACAGTTTATTATTATTGGTAACTACTGTTATAGCTGTTAACCATTTTGAACTAGTCACATTTTATCCTTAAGAATATGGAAACATTAAGATATGTATTACCATGTTTGTCATTATTAAAATGTTCAAATAGTGATTATAATGCTCCTTATTACTATTAATATTTTAATTAATGATAAAATTATTTTTTATGGTATTAAGACAAGAATTGTTTCCAAATTGATTTATGTGACATTTATTTTCGGACTTAAAGTTTTATTACATTTTAAAGTTACATCCAAAAATGTTTTAAAGGTTAACAGTTTTAACTATTGTTTTCCATATTTAGTCTCCAAATTAGATAATAATATTATTATGGCTATTTATTGTTTTTTGGTTTATTTGCAATTTTATGCCATTAATAATACTATTAATTGAATTTTGGAGAGTGATTTTTTTTAATCAATTCAGAATTTTGGAAAAAAACATATTTTCTAGGCAAATGACTATTGTCATTATTGTACATCTATCACATAATTTATTTAGCATTTGAATTATGATTTTAGATGTCATTGCCCACATTTAGTTAAGTATGGGTAATTGAATACACATTTGGTGTTTTTCATACTCTTTAAATTGTTTTATGCATTCAATCACATTAAGTGCATAATATTAAGTTTAATTATGTCATTAGAATTTGTGAGATTTTTATTTACGAATAAACATATACTATGACTTGATATTTGTGAATTTAGCCTGTTTCTCACAAAGTTGATTTTATGCAATTAAAACTTTTCCATGTGGGCTTATAGTTTTTAACCTTTCAAAGTATATATCTATTATATTATTATTCAAATTTTGGGTTTCTTTTGGTTAGAAGTCATACTTGTTTTGAATATTAATTGTATACTTGAGGTTATTGCTCATATTAAAATTGTTTTCATTTATGCAATTTATTTAGAATATATGGGTTTAATGTTTGATTTTATGCATACTTGTCCACCGCATAATATTATGTTTTTTTTTTAAATTATGCAATTTTACTATGCCTTTAGAAATGCATACTTTAGGATGGAATTATATTAGTTCCTTATTAAGTTGGACCTATGCATAAAACTTTAGTTGCGGTAGTGCCTGAATTTAAGCACGTTTTAGTCTGTTAATTTAGTTCATCAATTTAAAGCCTTATCCATAGGTGAATCTACAATCTTATAGATCTCCCAAACGGTTTTACTTCAAACATGAGAACACATGACTTAGGGAAGTTTCTTGGGGAGGAATACTAGTTCTATGGCCCTGGCTTAAAAGCCTTGTTGCTACTAGTCCCCTTGCGACGCTACTCTGTCTAAGGAGTTGGTATTTAACCGAGCTTCGTCTCGACCAACTTTCCTGGGAGTATACCTAATAATTGTCTATCATGTGTTGGTTTAATTTGTTTGTTAGGCTTTAAATTCCCCTTTTGCCAAGTGATTACAATTTCTAGATTAATTAAAGAGTAGCCACAGCATCTTTAATTTACTAAAAATTGTCTAAAGTTCAAATCACATAAAGATGGCAATGATAAATGCCTAGTGATCCTATAATTTTAATTAGTTGGGGAGTAGCCACAGCATCCTTAATCAGTTAAAATTATATATTGAGTTGTTGGGTCACATAAAATTTGATTAATGTCTAGTGATCTTATAATTCTAATTAGTTGGGGAGTAACCACAGCATCCTTAATCAGTTAAAATTATATATTGAGTTGTTAGGGTCACATAAAGTTTTAGACATATCAATTGTGATTAATTGTATGTAATATGATGGAATTTAGCCCACAGGCAATTTCGTTATATTTGTATGATTAATTAGGATGAAATACTGAACTATGATCATAATTTAGCCCACAGGCAATTATGTATCGGAATTTAGTTTAGTAGGTTTATCAGTGATGATAAGGAATAAAGATTCACCTCTATCATGAAGCTTAATTTTATGATGTAAACTTTAGGTCATATATCTTAATTTGCCCACAGGGATTAAGATAAGGAACATGATCTCTTAAGTGTTTTTTGGTCATAATGGTTGTAATGAATCTAATTGAATTAAAACTTCAGCCCACATGCAAGTTTTATGTTACTTGATTCTTCAACCCATTTGATAATTGTATGGTTGTAATGAATCTAATTGAATTAAAACTTTAGCCCACAGGCAAGTTTTATGTCACTTGATTCTTCAACTCATTTGCTAATTGTTTCATCATAAAATTTCAGTTGGATCTTATTGAGTAAAACTTTAGCCCACAGGCAAGTTTTATGTCACTAGATTCTTCTGGCCATTTAGTAATTGAGATAAAATACTATCATAAGTGTTTAATTGAATTTAATAGAATTAAAACTTTAGCTCACAGGCAAGTTTTATGTCAAATAAATTCATCAACCCATTAGATAATAACTTTATCCCAATTTCTTAGAATTTATAAATTTAGTTCAATTATAATTCTAAGTTTCATGGTTTGCATTGGCAAAACATGTATTTAGTCACTTCCCAAAATTTAGATACACCTTTTATTAATTATTTTCACGAAGCTTACTTGGTTATTTGGACTAACTATAGTAAGTTACGTGGTATGATATACCTCTTTTGGATTCCAATAATAAAATATATCTTCTGAGCCGAATTCCAACTTGGTTTTGGAAGGCGTATTTTATTATTTTAGTATGTCCAACTATGGTGGAGAATCATGTCCTCATTAATCATTCATTTAGTTGGACTATAATTGGAACCAAATATTGATTATTTAGTGTGCCCAACTAATGGTGGAGAATTATATCTTCATTATTTAGTTGGTCAAATCAATTATGAGTGTTATATCATTAATTTGGCTAAAGAATATCTTAATCAGTGGGAGTGATCATTTAGGAAAGATCATTAAGATACTCCACTAAAGTTGATGAATTTAGTTGTTTTCATACATTCCAAATTGGATTGTGCGTCTAGCAATAAGTGCAAAAGTTTCCACAAGTATTAATTTAGTCTTTTGTTCTTATAATTCATAAGTTCATTTCATTGAACGTTTGGTTGTACAATATATTTATGAAAATGTTGTAACAATATTAATGAATTTATTAGATCGAAAGCATTTAACTTGTGGTGCACTGCCAATTAATAAATTCTTTAGCGATTGATAGAGTCTTTAGTTTCTTCAAAATTGATCCTGGGCCATTTTTGGTTTGTAAGGCTCAAAACAATTTTGTAAGACATAATAAGACTCGTAATGTTCAATTAATTTCGAGGTGGACCTTGAGATTATTTGGGAAGTTGGTGTATGTTTAAGATTCCAAATTATTGACTTAGACCTTATGGTTTATGTCATTGGAATGTTTCTGTGACTTGACTATCTTTTGGGCTATCTTAATGAGTGGGAGTGACAGACGTGTCAACTCCAAGCTCTTAGCCGTTAGAGGTAGTGTTTATGTTAACTTATAAACAAGTCATAGAATATAGTTAGCATTATGCTAATATTAAGAGATCTCTACTTAAGGCATGCTTCTAAGATTTTGGAGATCATACAGTGAATTTGGATGGTTTCTTCCTTCAGTTGTGCACATAATATATTTTGAGAAACATCCATTAAGGGACTAAGAATAAACGTAGGGTTTGTTCATAAAGAACCTAAGTTAGAGAATTTAAATGCATGTGATCATAGTAGATACTACTCACTTGATTAGTAGATGACGTATTACTATAGTTCTTGTATTTTGTTCTTTAATGAAGGTTGTGCCGGTACTTGCACCAAGTGGGAGAATGTAAGTATTTTCCCTAAATACAATATATTATAATATATTGTATTATTGAGTGGCTGTGGTGCAAGTAGGAGATTGAGTCAATTAGTGACTTAATCTGTTATGCAACTCAGGATATTCAGTTAAGCTTTAACTGAATATCAGCCTATGTTGATGGCATGTAGGCTTCTAAGCAAAACAGTCCTCCCACAGCTCCCGAGTTCAGGACACGCACCATCACGTATTCGGGAGAGAAGTGGTAGACAAAACGACACTAACCTTTATTCTGCAGGTTTACCATCTCGTGGCAATACCAACGACTATGGCTGGGGATATTTGGGCGATCTTAAAGCTTCCGCTGTAACGAGGCAGGTTACTCGTTTACTACAGTTTGTGTTAGTCTTAATATTATTATCTAACAATATATATATATATATATATATATATATATATATATATATATATATATATATATATATATATATATATATATATATATATATATATATATATGCATCTTGAAGAATCATTTGGTCTGTTGGCAATACTTTTATAAAGGTTTTTCTTGGTGGTGGTGGGTAATGGAGATCGAGGATCAATGGTTGCCTGCTTGGGAATGCCATGCCCTTAGCTTGTTCACGTGCTGCAATTTATTATTAGTGAACGAGCTAGTGGAGTTGTTTATAAATGATTTGGTGTGGGGTCGAGTGTGTACATCTCGATAGACCAAACGATCTATGGCTACAAACTCAGTTAAAAAAAAAAAAAAAAAAAAAAAAAACATTGTCGCTGCCGCCTCTGACCAGCGACACCACCTCCTCTTCTCGCACCATATCCGATATTGTCTATCCAACCGCATTCCCGATAAATACCCTACAAACATATGTTCTGGAAGACGTACTCAACTTGTTCCCTTTCTCCGTGGTCAAAATCTCAGTGGATACGTTGATGGCACGTTACCGTATGTTTGACTTCATTTATTAAGGCCCTGAATGAGTGTTCCGTTGAAGCTGATCCTATTGCCGAAAATTTGGTTCGTCAGGATTCTTTTATTTTGTTCATGCTCCTATCGTCTTTGTCCGATGAAATTTTGTATGTTGCAGTAGGACATGCCATGTCCCCGGCCATATGGCAAACTTTTGAAGTCACCTTTGGGTCTTTTTCTCTGACACGATATCTGAGTCTCCATAATCCAATCATTATTGTGTGGACCATAATCCACACAAGTTGTATATATGTACCAATTTTGTATACTGTAAAATAATGTACCTTCAGTACAAAAATAATGTACATTGTATTAAGGGGATGTACATTATTTTTGTACTGAGTGTACATTATATTGTATAATGTACATATACAGTACAAAAATAATGTACATTTAATATATTAAAAATGTATTTTTTGTTATGGTCCATATAGGTCCACACAATAATTTGCCTCCATAATCAACAACCTTTGCGCTAGGGGATTCCACTACAAGTGAGTATCTTGTTGGCAAAGCTAGGACTTAATTGAACTTCTTGCAGAAGCTGGCCGACCAATTAGTTTGGATGAACAGAATCTCTATATATTCAAAGGCCTCCGCCCTAAGTACCCGCTAATGCGCGATGATCTCCTCATTGATCACTAAATAACCTGTAACAATTGATCAACTCAATGACTACCATTTTGTTCGTGACAAAATAGCATCAAATGAATTACAAGTAAATGTACTACATATCCACAAAAAGACCAATAGTCAAACCTCTTCACCAAGCCACTAATCACATCAACTTTAAATGATAGATGCAAGCTCGATAGGAATTAGGCTTTAACCCTTTAGCTTACCTTCCCGCTACTTTCTTTATCTCGCTTGCCCTTAGTCCGTCTAGTGCCTTTCGGTTGGGGACCAGCTCAATATTTGAGAACCTTAAGTTTGAGATGACATATTAGGACTCTATATTTTAGACATACGACACACTAGATTTCATTTTCTTCTCAGTGTATTATTGAGAATATATCATTTACCTCCTATCATGATTAAAACTCTTTGTATCTTATATATATATATATATATATATATATATATATATATATATATATATATTAATGTACTTTAAATATAATAGATTGATCAATAATAAGATCATTCATAAAACTATTGTTCTCCATCACATATGCCAATGTGCATGAGACCCATCACTTCATATATCAAGAAAGCATAGGAGTATATATTAAGATCCAATAAATTATATATATCAAATGAACACACAATCAAAATTAAACTTTACTAAATATATAACTTTTGTTAAAAGGAAAAATAGAATGGAGAAAAAAAGGGGAATCTCATATTCATTCTTTATACATTTTGTATAATGGTACATTATATATAGGGTACAAGATAATCTATACAATAAATTTCAGAAACCGTTTCAACCGTTACAAGAATAAATACTAATAATGTCCATTAATAATATATATTTGTAACACTCCTCTTGGACATTATTTGTCCACAACCTTGCCTCGTTAAAAACTTGCTAGGAAAACCCTGTGGAAAAAACCTAAACAAGAAAAGAGTACAAGGTATATCGATACAATAAATTACAGAAACCATTTCAACCGTTACAAAAATAAATACTAATAATGTCCATTAATAATATATATTTGTAACAACTTTTATAATTGTTTTTATTTTATCTATATTTGAGAAAATTATAATTAAAATCATCTTTTATAAAAAAGTTCAAATTTATGTCATCAAATTATGAGATATTTGGTGTTAGATTGTTAATGCATGATCATATGTGAGAAACAATATCAATAGAATATACTCCCTCCGTCCCGAATTAGATGTCTCATTTACTTTTTGCACGTTTTTTAATGAATTAAAGTAAATGTTATGCACTTTCCAATTATGCCCCTCACTTTTTCACTTTTGGAAATAAAAACAATAAAGAAAGCAAAAGCTAGAAGGGTAATTTGAAAAAAAGTGGAATGATAGTGATGTTCAATTTTGGAAAGTGGACAACATTTTGGGACAAACTAAAAAGGAAAGTAAGACACATAAAATGGGACAGAGGGAGTAGCATATAAGGCTAGCCCAATTAGACCGAATACACCACTAGTAGAAGCTAAAGAGCGGAAGTGACCCATGCCTAATCGTTATACCATGCTCCAGGTCCACAGTGCATTGTGGATCATGGTCCTAAGTGACGTAATTTTAGATTTTAATTTTGATAGAGACTGTTTCTTGTTCAGTTTACGTTATATATTTTATTTTTACTGTAAAGTATGTGTATGTGTGTTGTTTTATGCGTTTATATGTCTCATGTTATGTAATTATGTACCTTAAGCGTATGGATTATGTACCTGAACTAAAGTAAATATAAACCATGTGTATGTATCTTGTGTTATACGTTTATGTGTCTCATGTTATGCAATTATGTACCTTAAGCGTATGGATTATATCTGTATCTTAAATAGATTAGTAACTGTGTAACACACAACATATTGTGTGTCTTATTTTAAGAATTTGTGTTTTGTATTATGAAATTATGTGCCTAGACATATATTATCTACATAAATCAGATTTGAGAATAAGTAAATATATAACATGTATGTGTCTTGTGGTGTGAGTTTTTGTGTCTCGTGTTATGAAATCATGTACCTTAAGTGTATTGATTCTGTACTTATAATAAATTAACATTTGTGTTAAAACATGAGAAATATGAAACTACAAAATTTGTTAAAACTTAAATATCAAAATGATGTCATTTTGATCCAAGAGTTCATAATACTATGTAGAACTTGGTCCACGATATACATTGCCACCCATGCCTTTGGCTCATACTAAGCACCAATCAATCATGTGCATGCCAAACAAGGATTATGACTTGCATTTATTGCGTTTCGAGGATTATACAATTAACTGTGAGTTAATACTCAAAATGACCTTGATTATAGTGGTTTTTTTCAATTTCGTCCTAAAAAGCTTTGGTGACCTAATGTAGTCCCAGACTTTTGTGTTTTTGTTCAATTTAATCCTTCGTTTGTTATTCCATCAAATTGGTGTTATAAAAACAAAAAAAGATAATTCATTAATCTCAATATTCGCTTCTCTTTACTCTCAACCCTGCGAAGTGCGAAATCTCTTTTTCTTTTACGAATTACTCAAAGACCTACGAATCAAATTTTATATTCGTAAGTTTGAGAGTAATTCGTCAAAGAAAGAGATATTTCGCACTATGCATATCTAGGGGTAAAGAGATGCTAATATTGAAATTACTGAATTACCACTCTATTTAACATCAAATGGACGGAATAACAAACGAATGACTAAATTGAACAAAAATACAAAAGTCTAAGACTGTATTAAATCACCAAAATTGTTTAAGATTAAATTGACCATTATAGTCGATGACGATTTTTAATATTAACTCACCAATTACTATAAGGGAAGATTTGTACTTGATAATTGTATCATAAGCCCTAATGCTTAAATTCAACTCATTGTACGTAACTTGTAATAATTATAGCATAAATATTCCATAATTTATAAAAGGGAGGAATAATGTTCAAATTGGCTAGTGAACGTAACCTGAAAATGCAATTAGGCCACTGAACGAAAAAAAAAAATACAATTAGGTCACTGAACACTCCAAAAACGTGCAATTAGGTCACTGAACACTCTAAATGTATGCAATTTCACCGGATAGCAAGTTACCTGCTTACGTGGCCGCTGAGTTGGCATTTTTAATAAATTTTAATAATAAATTTAAAAATAAATAAATAAATAAAACGCCGGCCATCCCGTCGTTTTTTTTTTTTTTTTTTAAATTTGTTTTTAAATTTTATTATTAAAAATTATTAAAAATGTCAACTCAGCTGCCACGTAAGCAGGTAACATGCTAAAAGTGATGGTAACCTGCTATCAGGTGAAATTGCATACATTTGGAGTGTTCAGTGATCTAATTGTACCTTTTTTTTTTTCGTTCAGTGGCCTAATTGCATTTTCCGGTTACATTTAGTGGCCAATTTGAACCTTATTCATCTGGGTTGTTACTCTCATCAAGAGTAGGAATGGTAATGGGGCGAGGCAGGTGCGGGGATATATTCCCCGCCCTCGCACCCGCATTCCCAACCTACTCTCTGCTCCTATGTGGATAATAAAATTTTTACCTCATTTTCGCGGCAATTTATACCATACACCCCGGCGTATGACTCTACGTGCGCCCAGCTTCAATACGACACCGTATGACATTGGTAAGTAACCGTTTTTTTTTTTTATTTTTCCGTTGCCGCCGTTAAGTTTTAAGAAAAGGGAAGTAAGCGAGGGTTTCTAAAGTGATGGTTTCGAACATGTTTGTTGGATTTGTTGAATTAGAAACCAACACTGTAGGGACGACCATCTTAATCGAGCTGATCTTTGCGATTTGCTCTATATTTCGCAATTATTGGATTTAAGACATGGATGAATCGATTGCGCAGCAGCATGTGGCGGAGACAGAGCAATTAACTGATCCGGTTGGAGTGGCAGATACAGAGAATGTTAATCCAGGTTTTTATATTTGATTTCTCAGATTATTTTGTATTTTTTCGCTGTGTGATGAATATTATTGAATTTGCATGGGATACTGATTCGTTGAATTATATGAGAATTGGTATAGGAATTGGTGTTTTTGATTGTGTTTGTATTGGATGTGAGTATGGTCTGACTAGAAGGTATTAATTTAGGGATGTTTTATGTGCATTATATGGTTTGATTTGTGCATTTTTTTTATGCAATTGTGTAGATTTTATGATTCAATGACATAGTAAGATGGACTAAAAAGATATTTTATATATTTATGATTATATATATTGTGGTATGTGTTTATGTGTATTATAGTTACGGATTATGTACATTAATCGTAGGGGTACTTAAATTGTATGTGGTTTGCAGCTGATCAGGATTTGGTAGGGATGTCAGCGTGTTCGCTTGATGAAGCATATGACATGTATAATGACTATGCTTTTAGAGTAGGTTTTAGTGTGAGGAGGGGTAAGCAAAGATATACTTTGCTACAAAAACAATGAAGACGAAGATGTTTCATTGTTCGAAGGATGGATTTAAAAGGATTACAGGAAAATGGTGTTATTCTAAAATTGATGGTCGTACAGGTTGCGATGCATTTGTCCAATTCGATTTAGATGAGAATGGGATGTGGATTGCTTCGAAGCATGAGAAGTTGCATAATCACGAATTGGTTCCACCAAGCAAGAGTTACCTTCTAAGGTCACATAGGATGGTGTCTAGGAATCATATTTCTTATCTTACTGATTTGAAGAGTAGTGGTGTGTCTGTTGCAGATGGTGTAAGATTCCTTAAAACACAATCAGGGGGATCACCACTTGTTGGTTTTACGTGTAGGGATGCATATAACTCTTTATGTACCGATGCATTGAACAAATTGGATGGGACTGACTCAAACACACTGATTGAAATATTCAAACGAAGGTAGTCAAGTGAAAAGGATTTTTACTTTGATTTTGAGGTGGATTTGGAGTCAAGGTTTTGTAGTTTTTTTTGGAGGGATGGACGAATGAGGAGAGATTATGAATTGTTTGGGGACTTGTTAGTTCACGATACAACATATCGTACTAACAAATATGACATGATTTGTGGACCTTTTGTTGGCATGAATCACCATTGCATGAATGTCATGTTTGGATGCGGTTTTTTGATGAATGAGAAGACTGAGTCATTTGTATGGTTGTTTAAGTCATTTTTGAGATCTATGGATTACAAAAGTCCACAAAGTATAATGACTGATCAATGTGCTGCATGGCTGTTGCAATTGTTCAAGTTTTCCCAAGTTCACGGCATCGGCTATGTATATGGCATATTAGTGAGAACTCAAAGAAGCACATTAAAGGGTTAAGAAATCAAAAAGATTTCTTAGATATATTCAATTGTTTGCTGAAGTATACGGATACAGAGGCAGAGTTTGAATTTTACTGGACAAGGTATGTGTCTGATTTATGCTTCGTTATTTTTTTTTTATATTATTAGTTTATATTGGCTTATCATAGAATGATTATTTTTAGATTATATATTCCAGAATACAGAATTATTTTTTTGGATCAAGTTTATGTGTATTACTTTGATAGTTTATGTGTATTCACGTATAAGATTATGTACAATAGTAGGTTCTGTATGTGATATCCCGATATGTTTGTAGGTTTACTTTAATATATATATATATATATATATATATATATATATATATATATATATATATATATATATATACATATATACATATATACATATATATATATAGATATGTATATATATATATATATATATATATATATATATGTATATATATATATATATGTATATATATATATATGTATATATATATATATGTATATATATATATATATGTATATATATATATATATATATATATATATATATATATATATATATGGCATGTTATTTCAGGATGGTTACAACATAGAAATGTCACAATAATCATTGGATTGAAAAGCTTTATGGTGTAGAGAAAAATGGTGCCCTGCATTTAATAAAGATTATTTTTCGGGTGGGATTTTATCTTCTCAAAGGAGTGAGACCACAAACCACTCTATTTCTAGAAGGTTGTGTAAGACTTCTGGACTGTGTGATTTTTATAGCTCATTTGTTGGGGTTATATCAGAGTGGAGAAGTAGAGAGAATGGGGAAGATGTTCGATGTTCACAAGGTGTACCTACAATGGTGATGGATAATGTTAAGATTCTGTTGCATGCTAGGGAAATTTATACAATTGAGATATACTATTTGTTTGAAGAACAATTTTTGAAAGGTGGATCATGCTATCAAGAGTGTGTGATGTTGAAAGATGGTGTGTACAAATATCATGTTTGGAGGTTTGATGTTGATATTATTAGGCATGAAGTGAACTTTAACAATAGACAAATGGACATTGGATGTAGTTGCAAGTTGTTCACTGAATTGGGGATTTTGTGTTGTCATTGTTTACGCATTCTAAATGTGCATTGTGTTTCTGAAGTTCCTGAGAAATGTATTTTGAAGAGGTGGACTAAAAAAGTCGTTGAAGATGATAATTTTGATATAATGTCTAAAGTTGATAGTGATAATGTTGCATCTTCTGTTTGGCTATTAGAAATCATTAGGAAATTTCAGAGGCTTGCTGTTTACAGTCAAGAAAATATCGAAGGACGGAAGATTTGTGAAGAAGCAATTGCAGATGCAAAGAGAAGACTTGAAGCTGAATGTGATGGTAGTTATAAAGGATCCATCAACTAGGCGGATGAAAGGGTTGCGAAATAGGAGGGTGAGCAGTGTTATTTCAAAGATATATAACGAAGCAAGGGGACAGAAGCATCTTGCACATATGGTTGCTTCCAAAATAAAATCTGCTGTTCAGTCTCAAGTTGAGGATGATATTTCAAATATTGCTGGTAATGGATATCTTGTGCATCCAAGTTCTGGAGGTTCTAATTTTTGTCATGTTAGCACAATAACAACTATGGAGGATAATCAAAGCATATGTTAGTGTTAATCATCGTAGTTATATGTATTGGGTACAGAAGGATGTTGAATCATATAACTCAGCAGTAATAAAATAGACCTTTATTATGATGTGTGTTGTTTTACAAGTTTATGTGTATTCATTATATAGTTTATGTGTATTACTTCAAATGATTATGTACATTTTTATTTGTGTTCATTACTTTTATATATTTATGTACATTTTTTTTTTAGATTTGCAGTTATCAGTATAGGGAAATGATATGCTTGGTCCTATGTGTATTCTTTGCATGGATTATATTCAGTAGGGTGTTAGATTGTATAAATTAGCAGAAACAAAGATATTTCTCAGACTTTTTTTTATTAGTATGTGCACTGTTTTAAAATTTTATGTGTATTCATTATATAGTTTATGTGTATTACTTCATATGATTATGTACATTTTTATTTGTGTTCATTACTTTTATATATTTATATACATTTTTTTTAGATTTGCAGTTATCAGTACAGGGAAATGATATGCTTGGTCTTATGTGTATTCTTTGAATGGATTACATTCAGTAGGGTGTTGGATTGCATAACTTAGCAGAAACAAAGATATTTATCAGATCTTTTTTATTAGTATGTGTACTGTTTGAAACGTTTATGTGTATTCGTTATATGGTTTATGTGTATTACTTTATATGATTATGTACATTTTTTTAATAGTTTATAGTTTGTGTAGTCTTTGCATTGATTATGCACAAAACTATATTGCAATATGAATAATATAAAATATGAGTGAACATGAGCTTGGATTACCAAAAGGGTTTTATACATATTTCTGCTAATAGTCAATCAACTGAAACTTCCAAAATTGAACCAAAGTACAAGTAATGAAGTAAATATGAGCTTGGATTAGCAGAATTGATTTTTTACAGATTCTTGTTAATAGTTTCATTTTAATTTCTTGTAAATGTCTCTTGCTGATTGCCTGACTGTTTCCATGTATTCATTGTTTTTCCACATGAGTATGTTTGCTGGATACTTGGCTCTAAGTGACGTAATGAAAGCAGCCTACAATTAAAAAAAAAAAGATAGATGTTAAAATAAGAAGAAACAAGAGATAACATGTGTAATGTAGAACAATGTTGATTATTACTTACATCCTCATCTCCCCCCGTGAAACCAGTGTCCCACTTGTCTACTTCAGTCCCTTTGTAAGTCTCCATGTGGCGCATGCAATATACGCCACAATCTGTCGTGTTCTCGTCATCCTGCCATGGCATTTGAATGCACTCCACTTCAATAATCTTGACTTTCCTAGCAAGGGAGTTTTTCTTTGTTTGAGGTATCTGTAGAAAGCTGTTTTCTGCAGAATATAGTAATTGTAGTGTTTAATTAATTTGAGTAATGTAGATATTAAACTATAGGCTATAGATATTAAATATTAGTATTAGTATATCTTACCAATTTGGCTGGGCAGTTCTCATATCTGTTTTTACTTGGTATTCCTTCAGGCAATAGTTTGTTGTCAATGATATGAAGTTTTGATTTGGGGATGTTAAAGTACATTAAGTAGTAGTGATTGTGCCTCAAGAGTGTAAAGAAAACCTGAAATGAATAATTAAAAGGGATTTAACAAATTGTGTCAAATACAGAAGTAAATTCAATAATCTTAGAATTCACATACTTAGGTATATAGATTTTTTTTTTTTACTTACAAGACTTGCATCAGTTATGTCAATAGCAGTCCCCCTCAACTGGTAGTCAATATTTGTACAGAAGTCACCAACATTCATATTCCTAGCTTTTATCTCAACATTTTCAAGCGTCATCTGTAAAGAAGAGGTTGGGTGTCATATAGTACATTGTTTAAAAAAATGTTTAGTTCAAGACGTGTACTTACGTAAGCAGCCTCTGAGAAGAATATCCTCTTTGGCTGATCAAATGCTCTTTTCATATCAATCATGGTCAATCTGTGTGCCCAAATCTGCAGAATATTGGTAGCTAGTTGCCCACTTGCCAGTGTTGCAAAGTCCTCTCTTGTTGCAAACAGATCATGGGCAGAAAACAACATTTCACTAGAAATAAACAAAACAAATTGATATTACGTTTTGAAATCTTAAAATAATGCACAGGTATGGAATTAAAGTTCATAATGTAAAGTACTCTACTGTTGCATAATGTAAATGTATAATGTACATAATGTTATGAAGTAATACACATAATGTATAACCAGGATACACATAATTTTGAGTATAAGAATAGCGTTTATCTATGATGAGGTATAGCAATTGAAAACATTTATTATAACAAGTTATAGAAGAAATACATACAAAGAAGGGTATTATTCTTCATTTGGTGGCAGGAACGTATAGTCCGAGATCAGTTTTTCCCTGGCTGAAACATTTTTGAGCTTTGAAATGTTGCTTGTCCAGTACGGGGATCGACAGGCCAGAGGGAGCTTCTTGAATTTTCGGTGTGGCCTTTTCCAGACATTGACATCTTCAACCTCATCTTCAGACTCAGCCATGATGCTTTGTAGAGATAGAAAAGTAATTATTAACATGTTTTAACTTTTAAGCAGTAGGCATAATAGCATGATTAAACTAACTAATAAGGCTAAAAATGTACATAATATTATAGCAGAATACACATAAAATATTAAAGCAATATACATAACCACAATTGGTTCATGATTGATGAGATATTAAACTGAACTATAAATTTGTACATAATTACTAGATTAAATACACATAATGATATTGTTAAGTGATAAGTGAGTTTTACCTATCAAATTCAAGTTGGTCTGGAGTTTGTTGTTCCGGGGCTAGTAGTGATTGTGTTGACCCATCAGCTATGTCATCAACCAACTTCTCCAAGATTGTTGCAATTGGGGTCATTGGTGTTGTATTTTCGTCCATTGCTTGTGGTGGTGGTGTGTTGGGTGCTGCTGATGGTGTTGCTGCTGATGTTGGTGCAAATGCTGCTTGTGGTTTTGATGTTGGTGCGTGTGGAGGTGGTGTTGTTTCGGGTGGAGTTGCATTTGTTGTTGCTTCTTCAGGTATGTTTGGTGTAGTAGCATCAGGGCCAGTTGGCGTTAGCAGATGAAATGTGGGTGCAGGGATGTCAGTAGTCGACATGTTCTTTAATGTAGCCATGAATGCTGCTTCAAGTTCAGCAACGGCATCCAAGAAACTTGGCTGGTTGTATATATCATCATCACGTAGTAGGCTCTATGGTGGGGTTGGATTCGGGTTTGGCGTGAGGTTTGCATTGGTGGATAAGTTGCTGAATACATTCTTTATAATATCAATGACAGGGTGTTTGCCCCAACCCCTGCCATGACCTCACCAAACTCCATAATGCTTGTGGTCATTTTCTTCAAGGCTTTGGTGACCTTTTCAACTTCTTGACCTAGTGGCAGTTCCTGAGGTGGTGGCGGCTGTGCAACTGGGATGTATTCAACAACTTTCCCCCTTCCAAAGCCGCCTATGTTTCTATCAACCTTGACCCTTTCTCTCAAATCGCTTGAAGTCCATGAAGTGATTGTAGGAATCCTCTTTCTGACTATCTCTCCTCTAACCTACACCTTGTCTAGGTATGATAGCTTCAAATAGAGAAACAAAACAAAAAGAAAAAAAAAAAAAAAGATAAACCACTCAAAATTAATATCAGTTCAGGATGACATAGTAGACTACACATAACTTCATTAAAAATTGTACATAATTATAAACTATAATATACATAATATATATCCAAAATACACAAAGTTGTAGGACAACATACAAAGTCCATACCATTAGGAAAGTGGCAGGCCCATTGAAGGCTGCCTCACGCTTGCTTCTCCATGATGAGGTGGTGTCAACAAGAGATCTTATTGTGTAAGCACACCAGTTGAAGTCTTTGATTTTGCTGACATCTTGCAGTGAATAGAGGAGCTTGTAGTTGCAAAACATATTCTTGAAACCTTTTATCAGTGTAGAAACAGTGTAGATTATAAAGTCACGCTTGAACATGTCGCCATGGTCACGCCTCTTAATGATCCCATTCAGCATCTGGCTCGTTTTTGGTGCGCCTGTCTTTTATACCCCCACCGTTCTCTCTAAAGTGCAACCAAGTGTTTGAACTGTGGGTCTTTGCTCGTTACTTCACCCTCTATAACAGTCTGTTGGCCTTTGGGGATACCAAGTGTTGAATGTACATCATCATTTCCTAGAAGGAGATCTTCCTCTTCCATATGGATCGAGCATCTACCAACATCAAATCGCTCAAGAAGGTATCTCAGAAGTTCACCATCATATGAAGAAAGTGTTGCACTTAAAAGGGATCCAAACCCTATATCTCGAACAACTTGGTGCTGTTTCGGGCTCAAACTGCTCACAAGTGCACAGAGCTGTTTTGGGGAGATTCTTACAGCCAAGTAATCACTGTGTTTTGTTTTTTTCTTCTTTACTTTTTCCTCATTTCTTATCCTCTTTGGGGTTTTTTTTTTATGTTGGGCAGTTGTACAGGTGTGGGTTGTCTTTTGTTTTTTGGCAGCAGGCTGCTTGGGGTCATCATTGGTATCTGTTTTGATTTCAGCATTTGCTGGTTCAGAATCTGTTTCAGCACCTTTTGATGCAGTAGCAGTATTTTTCCTTCGTTTACCCTCTTTGGCAATTTCTCGTAGCGTAGGATCAGTAGTGATTGGAGGTGTTAATGTAGGTGCAATATTTTTATTTCTTGGAGATCTCCTGGGATTAGTGGTTGTGGTTGACATTTCTGTAATAACATAATACACGTAAACACAAGTCTAAGTAATATGTAACACTAATATATAACACCAGACAGACAATAGATTGGGATTGAGAATTTTTACAGGGGTGCAAATACATAATGTACATAATTCTATGATGTAATACACATAATATATAACCAGGATACACATAATTTTGAGTATAAGAATAGTGGTTATCTATGATGAGGTATAGCAACTGAAAACATTAATGTACATAATCTTATATAAGAATAAACACAAGTCTAAGTAATATGTAACCCTAGTTTACACTGCTGTAATAACATAATACACATAAACACAGTTCTAAGTAATAGGTAACACTAATATTAACACCAGACAGACAATAGATTGGGATTGAGGAGTTTACAGGGGTGCAAATGTATAATGTACATAATGTTATGAAGTAATACACATAATATATAACCAGGATACACATAATTTTGAGTATAAGAATAGTGGTTATCTATGATGAGGTATAGCAACTGAAAACACTAATGTACATAATCTTATATCAGAATAAACACAACTCTAAGTAATATGTAACCCTAGTTGACATTGCTGTAATAACATAATACACATAAACATAGTTCTAAGTAATAGGTAACACTAATATTAACACCAGACAGACAATAGATTGGGATTGAGAAGTTTACAGGGATGCAAATGTATAATGTACATAATGTTATGAAGTAATACACATAATATATAACCAGGATACACATAATTTTGAGTATAAGAATAGCGGTTATCTATGATGAGGTATAGCAACTGAAAACACTAATGTACATAATCTTATATCAGAATAAACACAAGTCTAAGTAATATGTAGCCCTAGTTGACATTGCTGTATTAACATAATGTAGTACTATCATGAATGTCTGGATTTCATGCTCATAGTGTTATGCAATCCTAGTTATGCTCACCTTTCTTCGCGCTGGTGTATTGCTCTTGCAGAGGAATGTGATGAAGGATTCAGACTTTGCGGGTTTTGCTGTCTTTCGCGGAAAATAATGCTATGTGGTTTTGATTTTTTGAATGCTTGAGAGTGGTAATGGAGACTTTGTGAAGAAGAAAGGCCTGATATATATTTAATAAAAAAAAATAGGTGATTGGACGGACGGAGAGGCTTACGTCCCGTTAAATGCCACTAACGGCGAAATTTGAAAACGACATCGTTTCACAGATAGGCACATAGTCCTACGTGCAACATGGTGTATGGTATAACGATTGCATTTTCGCCATCGCGGGAATTTTGTGCGTGCGTGTAATACCCAGCCCGCAACTCTAATTATTAATAGGAATAAGGTCCAAATTGGCCACTGAGCGTAACATGAAAGTGCAATTAGGCCATTGACCAGAAAAAAAAATGCAATTAGACCACTGAACACTCCAAATGTATGCAATTTTACATGATAGCAGGTTACCATCTATTTCATCAGGTTGCCTGCTTAAGTGGATGGTGAGTTGGCATTTTACAATAATTTTTAATAATCAACTTTAAAAATAAAAAAATAAAAAATAAAAATAAAAACGCGGGTGAAATGGATAATTTTTAATAATTAATTTTAAAATAATAAAAAAAAACGCGAGGTGAAATGGATAATTTTTAATAATTAACTTTAAAAATAAAAAATAAAAAAACGTTAGGGTGAAATTGATAATTTTTAATAATTGATTTTATTATATTTTATTTTATTTTATTTTTTATTTTTAAAATTTATTATTAAAAATTATTTAAAAGTGCCAACTCACTATCATTGTAAGCAAGTAACCTGATGAAATGAATGGTAACCTGCTATCAGGTGAAATTGCAAACATTTGGAGTGTTCAGTGGCCTAATTGTACTCTTTTTTTTGTTTAGTGGTCTAATTGCACTTTCAGGTTACGTTCAGACACTTCAGTGGCCAAATTGAACCTTATTCCTTATTAATATTACACTTAAATCTAATAAAAATTTTATACTACAATTTTAATTATCACATTGATTCCTTTTATAAGTTTGAACATTAATCTAAATATAAATAAACTTTAATAAGAGCCAATGATGTTAGTCCTTAATTGAAACTAAAATTGTGTTGGTAGTATAAATTGTATTAAGGGTCCGTTTGGAAAGCAGGAAAATAACTTCTGGAAAATGGGTCATTTTCCTTTCCTGTGTTTGGCTGCACAATGGAAAACTATCTTTTGGTGTTTGGTTCATTTTCCAGAAAATGATGGAAAACTGTCTTTTGGTGTTTGGTTCATTTTCCAGAAAATGAACAGAATGGTATACTTAAACAGTTTAATTATTATATACCAAAAAATATATTTTTATTGTTGTTTGTAGAATATAACAATTTTTATATAAAGTAATTAATTAATTTGATTGCAAATCAATAAAAAGATAATATATAAAATTTCAGTGCGGTGTAACATAATCCAATGTTCTGTAGCTAAACTCCATTTTTACTCCCAACCGAAACCACTCCAAAATCTTCCGTCTTCCGCTGTCCACGGCTGCCGCAGAGCACCGAAAGCTCTTCCTAGTGAATCAAACTGTAACACCCCGTGTTACGGCCTTCAATCGCGAATTAATTATTTAATTAATTCTGTTAATAATAATTAAAAAGTATTTAATTTGATTAGGATTCCCTTTAATTAATTAATATGGTCCACCATGGATTGTGGACCCTTTCCTAAACTAGAGTTTTAAGCCCATTAGAAATAAAGAGGGTAAACCTTTTACTAGTCAAATTCTAATTAGGAATCCTAGACCTATATATCTATTAGGAATAAAGAAAGTAGGCCTATATTATTCAGATTATGATTAGGATTCCTGATTCTATAAATAGGGGATTAGAAAGCAATTAGAAACCTTACCACCCATAGTTATACTACACGAAAATATTCCCGGGAGATTCCCCACCATCGAGCCTAGGGAGATTAAGCGGATGGAAATTTTAGGGAAGAACCTTAATAGCCAAGGGGGGATTAATTAAGGCTAAGAGGTAACCCATGTCTCAACAAAACCTATTTTTCGCTATAATCTCCTTCCTTGACCTCCTTCTATATGCTTGTGTCTTGATTAATACCTCTATGCTGTTTGTGATATATTCTTGATGATTGATAAGATGATTTGTGTGTATTCTTGATAATCTTGATGATGAAAAGAGGTTCTTGATATTGATGTAATGATTCTTGACAAGTCTTGATATTTCTTGATGTTAAAGATAAATTGTGATTTTGATGATTTGGGAGGGATTAGAGCCCTAGGATGGATTGGGAATTTGTATTCTAATGTTCTTGATATATATTGGGTGGGAATTCGCATGTTCGGGTGTTGTTTATGTTTAGAAGTCGTGATAGGATGAGTTATACATGATTCTTGCCTTTGATCCATTAATTGACTACGTGGTGTCGTTAATTGCGTTTAAAAGTGTCTAAGCATGGTTTCGGGTTCCACAAAGGATCCCGGGACGAGTTTGTGATGAAAGAGTCAGTGGGGGGTAGGTGGGGGTAGGGTACCCGCCACCTACCCGCTGCCCGAAGATCACCACCGGGCAGTGGCAGGCGCCGGGCAGACGTCCGCCCGCCGGCAACCCGCTGCCGGGCAGTGATCTCCGGCGGGCAGCCGGTGGGTGACCGTCCACCCACCGGCTACCCGCTGGTTCGTTACCCACCCCGGGTCCTCGGCTTCCCCGTTTGATGTTCCCCATTCCCCGTGGTGTCCCAACGGACCTCGTTTGTCGTGCTTGAGTCTAGTTTGATGTTTCGGGTGCCGTTCGTAGGATAAAAGAGTTTTAGGAATTGCATGCTAGTTGAATCGGTAACCTGTTGACCTAGGTGGAAGTCGTATGAACCCCTTAGGACTATTCTTAGTATGTGAATGATCACACGTAAGCTTAATTATATGTCTCCCCCTTCCCAATGTGCTATTATGTGCTATTGTGTGTTATGTGATGCATGATTCCCCAACTTAGTTGCGATCAAGTTGGCTATACGGGCAGTTGAATGAGCTGAGAACCATCCCAACTGTTAACCAGGCCGGTTAAGATCGGTCAGGTATATAAATAATATATAGGGCTGCGGTCCACTATACGGGCAGTTGAATGGGTTGAGAACCATCCCAACTGTTAACCAGGCTGGTTGAGATCGGTCAGGTATATAAAGATTATATAGGACTACAGGTCCACATGGGCCTCTGTGATATGACCCACCGACCTGGACGCGTCAGGCGGTGTGTAGGGCCAATAAGCCGAGGAAGGCTGTAGTCCACCGACCTGAGTAATCAGGCGGTGTGTAGGGCTACGGCTGGCTGCGATCCACCGAGTGATGGGACAGCGGTGTGTAGGGCCGTAGTCTCCGAGGATCTTCGCCCACCGACTGAGTCCCTCAGCGGTGTGTAGGGCTTGATCCGCTACGGTCCACCGACTGTACGCATCAACAGTGTGTAGGGTTGTAAGTCCCCCCTTGTAAAGGGGATCACGGTCCACCGACTGTGCGCGTCAGCGGTGTGTCGGATTGTGGTCCGACGTTGAGTTCGTCAGCGGTCCTCTATAGGTTGGTTGCGATCAACTCCCTTCATGCCGCGGTATGAGGTAGGGTGCTGCGGGGCCGTGTTAATGCTATACGCATTAACTCTCATGTTCGGGGCATGCGATTGGTCCCGTGGCGCCAGCTCAGTGTGATTGAGTGTCACAAATGATGATTGAATGATGATTGAATGATGATTGAATGATGACATGATTGATGTGGAAATAGACTGTTACCTTAGTTGCGTATTCTTTATGATGATTCTCCTTAACTATTATTATTAAGTGTGTGTTTACCCTATTTGCTGAGTCCGTTCCTGTTTTAAAACTAGTGTCTCTTAAGTATATATCTTCCTGCTTCAAAATGATTTTCGTATATCTATATATATCTATCTATAATGTATTTCAACGCGTTGGAGTGGGTTACCAGCATCTCTCGCTGAACAGATATATTTGGCTTTCAAGCACAGATGAGTAGACCCCGGAGCGCGCTAGAGATCCGAAGCGTAGATTAGTTAGTTTTCCTTTCGGTCTGCGTGTCATGACTATGTATTGACATTGCTTGAGGATATTTAGTTAGTTTAGCTTGTGCATCTGAGTTCTCCAGCTCAGATGTGGCATATCACTCCGCACTCTTATGGTTTTGGGATTTAATGAGAATTTACCTTTATTATATAAGTTTCAAAAGTTTCAAAATTTCAGGGTGTTACACAAACCGCATCGGAAACCAGTCGGAAACCAAATTCCGCATCGGAAACTAGTGAATGGTTTCCGATGCGGAAAACCAGAGCCACTGGTTTCCGCATCGAATGGTTTCCGATGCGAAAAACCAGAGACTCTGGTTTTCCGCATCGTAAACCATTCACTGGTTTCCGATGCGAAAACTAGAGCCACTGGTTTCCCCAGCCGGAAATCAGTTTGGTTTCCGGCTGGGGAAACCACTGAAGAAGAACATTTTTCGGCTGTGGGTTTTCCTCCCCACAATCGGAAAATAATTTTGGAGAAAAAAGCTGAATGTTGAAGGAAGAGGTGAAGTTGGGAGAAAGAGCTGGGAAGGTTTTGCTGCGTGTATGTTTAGATTGGAAGATGGAAAATGACTTCCCCTCAAAAAAAGGGGAAGTCATTTTCCTGAAAAAGGGGCTCATTTTCCATTGACCAAAAGACTATTTTTCATTGACTTTTAGTTTTCCTTGTTTCCAAATACTAGAACCCTGGGTTTCCAAACACACCCTAAGTGTTTGCTCATTAAGTTATTTGTGTTGTTCCTTTTCAATCTTTATAAACAAAAAACTAAGACAAATAATTGAGTATAACTAGACGTAATCATGGTTTGATTTAGGTTCCGAACTATCGGTTCACGATTATAGAAAATGACAAATCGAAATTGACGGTTCGAGTTTGAACTTTTTAAAAAAAGAAAAATTCTATTTTTAATTTTTAAAATACTCTGAAGACAACAATTAATTTTTTTTTTTGAAATTTTTTATATAATGGTTATATCAAATATTTAAACTTTACACTTAGACTAAAAAATAATACTTTTTGACTTAGAACTTAATTTTTTCAATATTAAGTTGCTTACGTATCTTATCGAAATTTTAATAAGAACCAAAATCCATGTAATTCTCTTACATTGTTCTTTGTGTATTTTGTAAAAGTCATTGACTTCCTCTTCGATAACATTTTTTGTTCGACTTAAAACCGAAAACACCCGGTCCCGATTAAAAATCGACGATTCTAATTCCCAAATTTATCAAATTGGAATCAAAATCTTTTGAGTTTTGGTTCCAATTCGATTTGAACTAGACGGTTCAAATCAAACCGTAGTCATCTCTAAGGGTGTGTTTGGAAACATGAAAAATGTCTTATGAAAAATATTTTTCAAAAAATGAGTCATATTACAGAAAATATTTTTCTTTCCAATGTTTGGTTGCATTTCAGAAAACTGTTTTACTGTGTTTGGATTATTTTCCAAATAATGAGCATAGTTGTATTTAAAAAAATCATTATATATATATATATATATATATATATATATATATATATAAAAGCAATGGTTTCATTAAAAAAAAAAAACAAAACAACTGATTTCCGAAGCCAGAAACTAGATAATTGGATTTCTAACAGAAACTAGTAAATAATTTTCGTTGGAAACCATTTAATCTAGTTTCCGTTGGGAACTAGAAATTGAGAACAAGAAAAAAGTTGTTTTGTGTTTTTCAGAAAATGACTTTTCAACCAAAAAAAAGAGGAAGTCATTTTTAAAAAAAAAAAACTTATTTTCCCTTTGAACGAAAATCAATTTTCATTGACCACCATTTTCTCCTTTTATCAAATACTAGAAATCCAAAAAATAATTGAAATCATTTTCTCCAGTTTTCAAACACCGCCTAAATATAACTACAAATATACAAGTACCCTGATAACCCGAACCCGAGTCCGGAGCTGAAAACCCCAGCAAAACCCTGATCTGAAACCCTTCTGTAGCAAGGAGGAGAAAGTGAGAGACTTTCCTTTCTTCACTTTTCTGGCGCTTTGGTGTTTCTCCTCCTTTAATCCTCCATTTCAACAAACACCTGCTGTGCAACTTTGTAAAGCGGGCCAAGAATGGGGAAAGTAACCAAATCGTCTGTTCTGACTTTAGCTGAGAAATGCAAGGTTAAGACGTCTTTTAAGGTTCATTCTTTCCCTATTTTGTTTTACCTTGTGAGAATTCTAACTTTAATTTGTGTGTTTTTGCAGAAAATATTAGCATCAAATTGGCAAGGTAACCTTAACACCATTAAAGCTGATGCTAAGGGAAGGTAATTAGAATGTATCTGATGTATAACTGATATTAATTTTGTATTTTTCATGTTATGGGATAAATTTGAGCTATGAAGCAATACTCATTTAACTTCATATATATGTTGTTTAAATTTTTTTCAGCAAACAGGATATACACAGTTCTAAAGTTAAGTATTTTGTCAAGAAAGGGAAACCGTACATATGGGTACCTGAGAAGGACTTGCATAATGTGGTATGTTTTCTGTCTTCTTGTGGAATAGACTGTATTGACTGTGAAAGTGTGGATATACAAAACTACTTGCTTTAACCACTTGTCACCCTTAGTACTCAATGTCGAAGCAATTCTGGGCTGTTTCATGTGAATTCATTTGTTAGGTATAGTGTACTTGGTATCACGTACTGCAGACTTAGTTTGCCACTTTGAATGTGTTGGATCTGTAACTGAGATTTCCTTATTAATTAACCTATTCTAGTGGAAAAATTAGTTTAGTAATCTAGACAACGATCTAACTGAAAAGGGCATCTTTTAAAAAATTGCCAATGTGTAAAATTTTGGTTTTGGACCCAAGTTGGTGTGAAGGGGAAGCAACTATGTATACGTGATATGATACGCTGCATATAAGGAGAAAAAAATGTATTCATCCATATGCTCCTGCTAGGCTGCTACTACTAAATGATTTAGCCTGCTATGTCCTCTGATAAATAGCATGCCTTCATAGTTTTGACACTTGGCATTTCTCTCTTTGCAAGTGTGCTTCATGTTAACAATCTTAGATTTCAATAAGAAGTTTACTTCTGACAATTAGACTTATCTCTATGAGTTGCTTAGCTTAGGTATGGAGTCGTCCTTTGAGGGGCATAACTTTTTCCTTTTTAATAAGAAGAGCATAACTTTTACATAAAATGAGGGGATGCTATGAGGTCAAAGGGTAATGTAGTGGAGTTTATCATATCTGACTTCTCAAAATTCTGGTTCCTTAGACATGCAACTTTAAAAGGCTGCTCAAAGATGTCTTGATAATGACCTCAAAAAGATCCGTCCCTACCAGTTTTCACTTCTGCTGTTTGTTATCCCAAATGATTTATTGTTTTCTGCATTTCTACACTCCAAACTGCCAAATTGGTATTTATGTCACTTTCTGCTCTGTATTAGAGAGTAATCTATACAGCAAGAACCCACAAATTAATGCTAATTCAGGATAACAATTATATGAAATGACTTGTGGATGATATCAATTAAAAATTTATGATACGAATCATATTAATCCAGTTTGTTTGTTTTTTTTTTTTTTTTTTTTTTTTCACAAGTTTGCACATACCTGAGGAAGTTGAGTTTCTTTTTTGTGCAGAACACAATCATTGATGAGCGTGGTTCTTTCTCAGTAACGGCTCCTTTCCCTGGCCCACTTGCTAATCTGTTTATGTCGATAAAAAGGGTCTCTTTCCTTGAATAGCTGATTTTTATAACATTTTGTTGGCTTATTTCCTGATCTATAATGTGTGGATGTGCAATTTCTTGGTGAAATTTTATTTCAAACTAAGAAAAACTCTTTGTCATATATACAGCTGCCAACTCGGGTTGCTCTGATGGGTGATGTCGTGCCTCTTAAAGATAAAAAGGTTGTACACAATATCTCTCACTTAATAGATTAGTTAACCGCTTCGTTGTGAACTGTGTAATTTGGCAGTACTGCTTTAATTTCTTTTTTCTTTTCTAGAAATCAATTGTTCGTGGACTCTTTATTACTCTAAATTTCATTTTCAATAATTACTATTTTAAAAAGTCATTCCTGGTTTACCCATGGCTAATAGTTTTCCCTCCTGCATGCAAATACGATTTGCTAAGCAGAGGATAACCTATCTTTTAATCCTGTAGAATGTGATAAGCACGTTCTATTGAATCAAGGAGACATTGGACAAATTATCTTGCTATGGGAAGAGGTACTAATGTACTATTATCTTACTCTGTCTTCTTCTTGACTGCAGGCTGAATTGGCTGCAGATACCCTTAGGGAGATTACATCATCGGAGCATAAAACAGTAAAGGATTCAAGTTATTCAGTTTCTGCTATATTGAGTACATCTTGTCTCAGTTATACCTCCCGTAGTGACAACCTCCAGGAGTTACTAGATGAGAATAACAAATATAGTGTGTACAAATTTAATATAAGGTATCAAGTTCTCAGTTCTGCCTTGTTATAGCACAAATTTAATATAAGGTATCAAGGGAATAATCATTTTTTTAGACTCCCCTTACTTCCTAGTGGCTCTGGAACTAAATCTGGCCTGGCAGCTTAATTATAACTTCTGGGGAGAGCTCATAAAATATTGAAATAAAATATAACCATGAGCTAATTAATACATAAGCTTATGTGCTCTGCAGTTCTTGCATGTATATTGACAGCAATGGAGGTAACCATGAAGTGGCTCTAGAGGATATTGAAGCATCAAAGACAGATCCTTTATGTAAGCTCCTAGCTCCTGTAGTGGTTATGCATAAATAATTGTTAAGAAGCAGAACAGTGTTTTTGCTTGGCATTTTCACTTTACATGATATGTTTGTTATCTTCAGCGCCTTTCTGTACAAGCCTGATTGATGGAATTAATCGAAGTGAGATGAGGCGCAGAGCTTTAATCCTCTTCTGTATGACGCACTTGAATGAAAATGCCAAGGTAATTCTGCCAATGAGTTATAAGTTTGATTGCAATTGCACTCTTTTTTTTGGGTTTCCTGTTGGCATAGTAGTGGACAGATATGTGCGAATTATGTCTTGTCTTCATTGTTAGGTTAAATTGCTTCCTATAGAGCCATGTATGAATGCATAGAGAGAGAAAATATTCTTATTTCTTAGCTTGAAGTTGAGTTGGATGTAAATTTTCCATCTCACACTTGTCACTTCCCTTTCTCCTCTATCCTGTCTGTCAAACCAGGGATGCCATGAAATACATAATGAAGTGAATCCATGCATAAGTTAAGTTATCTGTGATTTTTTTTGTGAAGGATGCCTTTCTGCTTTCAATAGACCGAAGGGGATTTGATGTGCTGGGAAAAGTTCTCGGTCCAGTGCAGGGTGATGGGTCTCGTGAGTACCGGTGGAAGGAGTTCAGAATTGCACTCAAGAAAGAGGCAGCCGATGTAGAAACATTCTGTCATCAGCTAGTTGAAATGGAAGAGGAAGCACTCAAGAGCGTGTCTAGTTTTACCGGCCTATGATCAATACTTTTGCATGGCACACGAGTCGCAGATGAAAGTAAGATGCAACAAAGTTAAAATAGACTCTAATTGAAGTTGGGAAATATTTGTACATTATAAATCTGGTTGCTATAGGAAAGAAATGCGTATTTTATGCAATGGATTATTTTTTTGGTGTAAACCACGAGGTATTTCGGGTCTATCTCCGTCTATCTCACCCAACTAATCCTCGTTCGCTCGGCATGAGAGCTGGTCTGAGAGAGAATTGTTACTTGTAAAAATTGAACCCGAGTTATCTCAAGAATCATCACACAGATGTTCATTTGTCACGTGAGCTACTCCTTTAGGTCATTTAATATTTTTGTTTCCGAAGTAGTGTATTCACTATTGCTTGACTTGAAAAATAAGGTAGAGTATTAAATGCAGTATTCTCAGGGATGTTGTGGTTGGAGGGTAAAATGAACAGTTTTCTTGTTGCATACACATAATGGAACAAAATGCAGCTGTTACAAGACTCAACTGAAAAAGGCAGACATTATTTGATATTTGCGTGACTTCCTGGCATTCATTATTTAAGTGTTTGAACAATGAATACCAATTTCAAACAGCCATTTTAGAAGTCAGAAAATTGTTTCAATGCAAAGACAACTACAAAGAAACTAGGCAAAAAATGGCAAAGACTCAAAATGTCCGAACCTAGAACAGAACGAACACCAGCATTAATCAACTTCTTCGATCTTGGGACCTGCGCCGCCTGCAGCAGCAGCAGCAGCTGCTGCAGCTCCCGGAGGTACATCAGCAGCATTCATGCCAGGAGGCATATTAGCACCACCAACTCCCTGGTACATCTTGGCGATAATGGGGTTGCAAATGCCCTCCAGCTCCTTCATCTTATCATCAAACTCATCCACTTCTGCCAGTTGATTCCCATCCAACCACTGGATGGTCTGGTCGATAGCGTTTTCAATTTTCATCTTATCGGCATCACTGAGCTTGGAGCTGATCTTTTCGTCTTTGATTGTGTTTCTCATATTGTACGCGTAGTTCTCCAAGCTATTCTTGGCTTCCACCTTTTTCTTGTGATCCTCGTCCTCAGCTTTGTACTTCTCAGCTTCCTGAACCATCTTCTCGATTTCGTCCTTGGACAGCCTTCCCTTGTCATTTGTGATGGTGATCTTATTCTTCTGCCCAGTTGTTTTATCCTCCGCTGACACATTCAGGATGCCATTGGCATCGATATCAAAACAGACAGTGATCTGAGGGACACCTCTCGGGGCGGGAGGAATGCCAGAGAGTTCAAATTTACCCAGCAAGTTGTTATCTCTGGTCCTTGTTCTCTCTCCCTCAAACACTTGGATTAACACTCCGGGCTGGTTGTCAGAGTAGGTTGAGAACACCTGTTCCTTCTTTGTGGGTATGGTAGTATTCCTTGGAATGAGAACAGTCATAACACCTCCTGCAGTCTCCAGACCCAGGGAAAGTGGGGTAACATCCAAAAGCAGAAGGTCTTGAACCTTCTCATTCCCCTCACCACTCAAGATTGCTGCTTGTACAGCCGCACCATAAGCAACAGCCTCATCGGGGTTAATGCTCTTGCAGAGGTCCTTGCCATTGAAGAAGTCTTGCAACAATTGCTGGACCTTGGGAATCCTAGTTGATCCACCCACTAGGACAATGTCATGTACAGTGCTCTTATCCATTTTGGCATCTCTCAAACACTTCTCAACAGGCTCCATGCATTTCCTGAACAGATCCATGTTCAACTCCTCAAAACGGGCACGGGTGATGGTAGAGTAAAAATCAATGCCCTCGTAAAGAGAATCAATTTCAATAGTTGTCTGGGCAGTAGATGAGAGAGTCCTCTTAGCCCTTTCACAAGAAGTTCTTAGCCTTCTAAGGGCTCTAGGATTTCCAGTTATGTCCTTCTTGTGCTTCCTCTTGAACTCTTGACTAAAATGGTTCACCATTCTGTTATCAAAGTCCTCTCCACCAAGGTGAGTGTCACCAGCAGTGGCCTTCACCTCAAAGATACCTTCCTCAATGGTGAGAAGTGAGACATCAAAAGTACCCCCACCGAGATCAAAGATAAGCACGTTCTTCTCACCCACACTGCTTGCCTTGTTGTCAAGGCCATAGGCAATGGCAGCAGCAGTGGGCTCGTTGATGATACGCATAACATTGAGGCCAGCAATTGTGCCGGCATCCTTGGTAGCTTGACGCTGAGAGTCATTGAAGTATGCTGGGACAGTAACAACAGCATTCTTCACTGTTGTCCCAAGGAAGGCCTCTGCTATCTCCTTCATTTTGATAAGAACCATGGAGGAGATCTCCTCAGCCGCGAACTGCTTCTCCTCACTCTTGTAGTTGACCACAATCATAGGCTTCTCACCAGGTCCAGCAACAACCTTGAAAGGCCAGAGTTTCATGTCACTCTGGACTGATGGATCACTGATTCTCCTGCCAATCAACCGCTTTGCATCTATCATAAAAAACACACACTCACCACGTTATTTCTTTCTATAAAAACAATAGATGGGAAAAGTTATCATATATTCCCTGCATTACAAGATGAAAGCAACAAAATCCTTCATCCAATACCCAATACATCCACGAACAAGCCTATTTAATTAGAGTCAGTCTACAAACTTGGTCTATACAAGACCATTAACAGATAAAATATACATACAAACGTTCACCCGGGCAGTGAGACTTGCGCGACGAAATTAAATATTTGGCGACAGTTTATTACAGACATACAGCATACTCTGAATTTTTTAGTTAGTGTATGAATCCATCAAATCTTCAACCTTGTACGTAAAACTCAGAACAAAAAAGAGGCAAATATTCATTTTCCAGGGCAGACAACCAAGGCAATTTACAGAATTACAGTAATGAAGGAATTTGGGGCGAGATCGTACCAATTAAGGACTTTAAAAAGCTTAAGCATCCACTTATTAGTGACAAAATCATAAACGAACCAATTAAGGACTTTAAAAAGCTTAAGCATCCACTTATGACAAAATCATAAACGTTCACCCTGGCCGTAGGACTTGCGCGACGAAATTAAATATTTGGCGACAGTTTATTACAGCATACTTAAATACTCCGTGTTTCTTTAGTTAGTGTATGAATCCATCAAATCTTCATCGTTGTACGTAAAACTCGAGAAAACACGCAAATATTCATTTTCCAGGGCAAAAAACCAGGGAAATTTACAGTAAGGAAGGAATATGGTGCGAGATCGTACCGAAAACGGTGTTCGTCGGGTTCATGGCGACCTGGTTCTTAGCAGCGTCGCCGATGAGACGCTCGGAATCAGTGAAACCCACGTAAGACGGAGTGGTCCGGTTGCCCTGGTCATTAGCGATGATCTCCACACGGTCATGTTGCCAAATGCCAACGCACGAGTACGTCGTCCCGAGGTCGATTCCGATCGCCGATCCATCACCTTTTCCGGCCATTGTGATCGCTCTGATTGAGAAATTTTTCACAGAAGAGATCTGGAGAAGTTAGGAATGGGAACTTGAAGTCGAGAAGAGGTCGGAGTGAGAAGAGAGAGTCTCCAGCTTTTCTGTTGAGAAGAGAGGAGAACGGTACGGAGCTGAGTGGCGCCAATTTTTTTGTATTCAGTTGGGGACGGTTTCAAACTTCCAGAATCTTCTGGAGACCCAAAGGGTCATATGGTAACTTGGTGACCTGAAATTACAAAAACAAACAAAAATAACTATAATTCTAAATTCTCTGATAATTAAAAAGTAAATTATTTTCCTCTCAAAAAAAAAAGTAAATTATTTTTGATAATTTTTTTTTTAGTATTATTGACCTGTTGCAATTTACAAATGTAGTATTTGTTCATAACTCCTTTCACAATCTACCGAAGCACAAAGAATGAGAAAAAAGAATTTAAAAAATACAATTGAACGCACACAAAGGTGCCTAGTTCACACGCGTATTAGGAGATTGGAGTGGTTGCCAGCCTGGCGACTGCTCCAATTCTCATCCATTTTAAGATTATTTTTGTATAAATTAATTTGATGTTGGAATTCATAAAAAATTTATACAAAATTTCACAAGTAGATATACCCTTACAAACAATTCAATAAGAATTTAGGTATTGTTAATCGTGTTTAAATGTGTTGACAAAGCATAAATCGTGATTAATAAACATTAATTTTAACGATTTTTCATTGTCAATATTAATTCAATATATTATATTATTTTTCATGGCTTCAGTAGGTTCAAATTGAAAAAGTAATTATGAATAGATACTACGTTGTAACAGAGTCAACAGTATTAAAAAATAATAATAATTCTTCTTTATTATTCATTCAAATTTGTTTGAGTTTTATTCTTGATCCTTCATTCAAATTTTCTTGAATTTTTGTACTAGCCCTTAAAAGATTTTTTTTTTTTTTTTTTTTTTTTAAACTCTACATGATAAAGGGTAAAGTAGTAGTTTCATACATCTCTTCCTCTCTTCATTTGCATTACGTTTCAACCCCAAACTTATATTTGTTGCATATAATGTTAATAATGACTTTTTATTGTATTAATTAATATGAAAATAAGTTATAAATCAGCTAAGTAATTTGTAGATAATAAAATGACAGAACTATAATATTGGTCAAGTTGTAAGCCACATTTACCAAGCATGAAACTTGTATTTATATCAATTGAGTCACAATGACTCACTTTGTCGCGTAATTTCAACTAATAAAAATTTAGTTCATAACAAGTACAAATTGTATAGTTCCAAAAGAAATCATTAAGTAAATTGAGCATCTTACCTTGATCAAGTTCATTGTACATAATGTTTTTAGTATGATTTATGAGTTATAATGATATGTCTGCTGTCCTAATATTGTTAAATAAAAATTCCCTACTTTTTATGCTTAATTTTATAAAATTAATTAACAAATTTTTTTTTAATAAAAATTATATAAAATACTCCGTAATAGTGGTACATGGATTTGTATATATACTTCAATATATAAGAGCAATGATACCCCCGACTTGCGACTCGATTCTGTACATCCATACTGCATCTTCATCCGAGGGCTCAGATTTCATCTCACATTCTAGAATCCGGCTTCACGTTCCCCCACAACCTTATACATACACGCACAAACCCGTAGAGAGAGAGAAGAAGAAGAAGAAGAGCACCAAAGCTCCCATCATCATCATCATCATCATCATCATCATCATCATCCTCTGTTTCTCCACTCCATTCCCGCTCTCTCTCTCTTTCTCTTTCTCTCTTCGATCTCGAGGTTTCCCAAAGGTATCTCATTTTCAATCCGTGGATCAATTCATCGATCTCTTTGTTTATTTGAATTCTGTTTTTCATTGAAAAAGATTGTTCTTTGGTGGAAGAATTGTATGATTGTAGAACGTTTTGAAAATTTGGGAGCGTTTTTCATTTTTGTTTTTTAAGGTAGATTCGTGGGTTATGTTTTTTCTTGATGCAATTTTATATTGATTTGGTAGTGTTTTGAATTGTACGAGATTAGGCTGAATCGGTGGACTGTTGCATTTTACTTGAATGCTACAATTTGATATTATTCCGCTTTCTTCTCTTTTATTCTCAATGAAATGATTGTGGAGCAATGTGAAGATGATTCTTTTATTACTTGGGTGTTTGTAGATTGAATGATTTGAAATTGGAACATTGCTAATAATTATGACAGATTGAGTTGTTTTATTCAATCGGTAATCGGTGATGATTAGATCAGACTGAGATTCCATTCTCCATGACAGATTGGATTGTTCATTTCAGTGCTCTCTTATACTTGTTTGATGTGCTACATTCTCTTGAATCTTTGCTTATCATGTTGCAATGCATTAGTTTCTATAGATTAATGCATTGTAATTGATCATTTATGGGCAAGAAGATCACTCTGATCCACCCCCTGACAATAATGATATAAGGAATATTTTTTTGGTTACAAGGATAACCCACTCGAGGATGTGCATTGGGTAAATAATCAGCCTAGTTTGCCGTCTGCTCAAACCAAGAAGGCCAATAGGCTACTCCCACTATGGAGTGGAACATAGAACCTTGGTTGGGGTTGCCTGCCCCCATATGAGGGATTTTTTTGATAATAATAGAGAGTAGAGAGATAGATGTTGGAGATGAATGGCTATCTATCTTTGTGTAATTATTATTATAAGTTTGATTTTTGCTGCAGGAGGTAGCATAAGATGGCAGATGGGGAGGATGTTCAACCACTTGTCTGTGACAATGGGACAGGAATGGTTAAGGTACCATTTTGTGTTGGTTCGGCTATTACAAAGTTGAGATAAAAGTGTAGTCATGGTTTTTGATCGGGTTTTTTATTCATTTTAATGACTAGGCTGGGTTTGCTGGAGATGATGCTCCACGAGCTGTTTTCCCTAGCATTGTTGGGCGCCCCCGTCACACTGGTGTCATGGTGGGTATGGGTCAAAAAGATGCATATGTGGGAGATGAAGCTCAGTCGAAGCGAGGTATCTTAACCTTGAAATACCCAATTGAGCACGGTATTGTTAACAACTGGGATGATATGGAGAAGATATGGCATCACACATTCTATAACGAGCTTCGTGTTGCCCCTGAGGAGCACCCTGTCCTCCTTACTGAAGCACCTCTCAACCCTAAGGCTAATCGTGAAAAAATGACTCAAATCATGTTTGAGACATTCAACACCCCAGCTATGTATGTTGCTATCCAAGCCGTTCTCTCTCTGTATGCTAGTGGGCGTACCACTGGTATTGTGTTGGACTCTGGTGACGGTGTGAGTCACACTGTCCCCATCTATGAAGGTTATGCCCTTCCACACGCCATCCTTCGTCTTGACTTGGCTGGCCGTGACCTCACCGACAATTTGATGAAGATACTCACGGAGCGTGGTTACTCCTTCACCACTTCAGCCGAGCGTGAAATTGTGCGAGACATGAAAGAAAAGCTTTCGTACATAGCTCTTGATTACGAGCAGGAGCTTGAGACTTCAAAGACTAGCTCTTCTGTGGAGAAGAGCTATGAGCTTCCTGATGGGCAGGTGATCACCATCGGTAATGAGCGTTTCCGTTGCCCTGAAGTCCTTTTCCAACCTTCAATGATCGGGATGGAAGCTGCAGGGATCCACGAGACCACATACAACTCTATCATGAAATGTGACGTGGATATTAGGAAGGACCTCTACGGGAACATTGTACTCAGCGGTGGCACTACCATGTTTGGGGGGATTGCTGATAGAATGAGCAAGGAAATCACAGCGTTGGCTCCTAGCAGCATGAAGATCAAGGTCGTCGCACCACCCGAGAGGAAATATAGTGTTTGGATCGGAGGCTCTATCTTAGCCTCACTCAGCACCTTCCAACAGGTCTCTCGCTCCTCACTATCACTATCACTAATCTCAATTCTTTCTTTCTTTCTGCCTCACACTATTTATTTCAATTTCATTTTCTTTCTTCATTACAGATGTGGATTGCCAAGGCAGAGTACGATGAATCTGGTCCATCAATTGTGCACCGAAAGTGCTTCTAGTTTTCTCCAAGACCATCGCCTGCTGCTGGAGACCAAATTTCTTCACTTCTTTCCTACTGGGTCAGGAGTTGACCTTGCAACCTTAAATTTTTTCTTTTAATTTTTTGTGTACTTGTTCTGTCTGGTCGTTCTATGTATGGACGGTGAGAAGGCTGAGAGTTTACTGTTCCAATTCTTATATTTTTGTTGGTTTAGAAGTTTTATCCATTCCTCGAATCCCCCTTTTTAGCTTTTTTTTCTTTTATAAATGCTTTACAATGGCTTTGTTCTACTTATTATTCATTCATAAATTAATGAGAATTTCCTTCGATTATTGTTCATGAGATAATTTTTGGGTTTCTGCTGTTAACTGTGATGTGGCAGTGAGTTTACCAAATATTGTTGCAGATTTAGAGATTATTCGTCATTGTGAGAACAGTTGGTTATACCATAGATCAGGTCCACCTTGCAAGGTGACCTGAGTTCAAAATACACAATTTACATATTAAATATTCAAAATACATAATTTATATACTAAATACAAATATTCATAATTTAATGTTTACAATTTACCTTTTACAAAATTGTGATCATTTAGTATGTAATTTGTGTATCTTGAACTTGAATTTACACAATAATTTGCATTTTGAGAAGGCTTAGGCTATTTTATCTTTGAAATACTCTTTTATTTTCAAAAGTCGATTTTGTCTCCATACTATTAAATTTACAATTTTTCACTATCTTTTATGCATCACTGTTATATTCTTTCACTTTCAAAAGCGGTTTATTTTTAATAAAGTACAGATGATGGTAAATGGCAGTAAAAGCAGGTTGCAAGCTTACAACTCATTGTGACATTAAAACAAAAGAAAAATATTTTTGTTGTTGTTGTTTTTTTTGTTTTTTTTTGTTTTTGTTTTTGTTTTTTATTTTTTTGTTTTGTTTTGTTTTGTTTTTTTTTTTTTTCCAAATAGAACTAGAACCCATTTAGACTTTATTATCCAATCTTGCATGTAGTGGCGGACCCAGGAATTTTTTGCAGCGAGGGCAAAATATTAGTAAAATTGATAATTAGAAAAAAAATGAAACACTTAAAAAGTATATCCATAAATAATGTTGGATATAAGAAAATTATAAAACACATCAAAACATTATAAAAATATTCATAACAAAATATGAATATAATCAATTTGATAAAATAATTTGAATAAAAGATCCATTATAAATTACACATCTCATTTTTTTTTTTGGGTAAACATCTCATCTCATTATTAACATATAAATGAAGATTATATTATTGTGTTGAAACAATATGTACTATTAATAATAGTGAAAAGGTAGTGTTAATAGTGGAATAATAAGAAAAGAAAAATATTCATAACAAAATATGAACATAATCAATTTGATAAAATAATTTAAATAAAAGATTCATTATAAATTACACATCTCATCATTAATATATAAATGAAGATTATATTATTGTGTTGAAGCAATATGTACTATTAATAATAGTGAAAATGTGAAAAGGTAGTGTTAATAAGAAAAAGAAATGCTGGCAATAGATAGAGGAGAATCGAACCCTGGCCTGCATTTTGTCCACCCATGCACTCATCCAACTAGGCCAAGCTACACTTTGTTAAAAATTCTCTATTTTATAATACTAATACTAAAACTTGTACTATATATACACATACATACAAAGGTTATATAAGGGGTAGGGGTGGGGTGAGTGGGGGCAGCTGACCCCACTGCCCCCACTGCCCCCACTGTAGGTCCGCCTCTGCTTGCATGCATCAACCTTATGAAGAGTTTTGACTTTCGTAACATGTACTTACATCAGTAGGTCAATCAGATTGTTCATATCTTAATTAAAGTGGTTGTCTCTCAATTTGACACAAATTCTTGGGATCAAGTCCCTCCCGATTTTATTTTGCCTTTACCCTCTTCATATTAATAATATTCATCTTTTGTTTGTCAAAAAAAAAAAATAAAAAATATCAAGAATTAAACTAATTTTTTCAAATTTAATCTTCAACAAATAATTTCATCACGTTTTTTAAAACTCATCAAAGGATTGTATATTTCATGCTATCTCTATATAATTGTGTATATTTTACCCTAAGAAACTAGTATATACGTATACCAGTTGATTCATACTAATACAATTTCGGTAAAGAACGTATAGCTCAATTGGTTCAAGCCCCACGGTGGGCGCTTTTAATTTTTACAACTTTTTAACCTTCTTACCGTCCACTCAACCTCAACCTCGGAAATTACACAATACCCTCATCTGAGCTTAGTTACGATTAATGAATGGGGCAAAATCACAAGGATTTGAAATAATTCAGAGTGATTTTTTTCTCATGACAATTAAAAATCAAAATAACTACAATGGAAGAATTGAGGGATCACAATCATACTTTTACAAAAGAGGAAATTTTAATTTTGATCATATGACTATATGGGTCTTGTTAATTTCAGTCATTGACTTTTAAAAGTGTCAATTTAGTACTTTAACTATGCAATTTTTGTCAATTTTAGTTACTGCGGCCAAATTTCGCCGGAAAAGTTTTAATAAGTAAAATAATGAGAGTATTTTGGTCGTTTCACGCCTCTTTTCTTCTTCTCCGGCGAGTCCATATTTTTCTCTCCCGTTTCCAGCGTTCTTTCTCCCTCTAAACCCTATCTTTAATATCATCAAGCCTCTTTTCCGCATCATCTTAGTTCATTGCATTCACCAGAAATGGGAGAGGAAGGGTTGGACTCGCCTGGGAAGAAGAAAATAGACGTGAAATGATCAAAATACCCTCAATATTTTAACAATTAAAATTTTCTGACGAAATTTGGTCGGAGTGACCAAAATTGACAAAACTTACATAGTTAAGGTACTAGATTGACACTTTTAAAAGTCAAGAACTGAAATTAACAAGACCCCTATAGTCATATGACCAAAACTGAAATTTTCTCTTTTACAAAATCTGGGGTGTATTTGGTTTATGAATTTAGCTATCAGGAATGAGAATTAAAGTAATTGTTATTGTTTGGTTGACAGGTTTCTAGAACACTACTATGATATTTGATTATCCCATTAATTATAAAACTCGGGTGTGCTTGGTTCAACGGTTTAGCTATCAGGAATGAGAATCAAAGTGATTGTTATTGTTTGGTTGACAGGTTTCTAGAACACTACTATGAGATTTGATTAACCCCTCAATTAGAAAATCCATTCCCTAATAAAATAAGGGTTTCATTCCATTATTCCCCTCCTAATTGGTAATTTAATTTTTAAGTTTGGATTAGTGCTTTTAGATTTTTTTTTTGTTCATATTGGTGCTTTGGATATCTTTATATTAGAATAAATTGTCTTGATTTTTGTTTTTGTATTTTTAAAATCTTTATTTTCATTATAGGATCTAGACCTGACAATTCGTGTATACGGTGTTGGAAAAAGAATAGCTTAAAATGGCATAAATGACATATTAAGTGGCTATTTTGTGGTACAATTATCAGTGGGGTCCACTTCCTATTTGGGTCGGGTCAAAGTGGATTCGGATTCTTCGTAGTAAGACGAAGAGATTGATATATTGTACTAGAAGAGATCGAAAAGGCTTGATTCAAGCCCGAGCTCGCGTGCGCAGGCACCTGCGGGCTAAGTTATGCCAAACTTCGGTATCATTTTCCAATCGATATAGTCACTTGGTTTGGCCGAAACCGAGAGCACCACTCTCGTGCTACAGAGAGACGAGTGTACTCTCGAAAGTTCAGAAGATTAAACTCATCTGTTACTGGAATTAACACTGTTTTAATTCCAATTTTAAAACTGAGTTTAATCCTACTTAGTGGGTGGCTGTTACAGGTGTTACACAATTGGTTTTAATACCAATTTAATGGCCATGTTGAATGCTATCACTCCAACATCCCTATATAAAGAGAGGTAGAGCAGTAGCATTGTACACAGTAGAGAAACAAAGGAATTCCAGTAGCTTTATCCTCTCAAAACTCTGCTTCTACTATCTTCTTTAGCCAATCTGTGTTCCAGCGTTGCTTTGTTTGCCGGGTTCTTTGTTTAGGTGCTTAAACAAAGAATCGTAGCACGTTTTATCCTAGGAAACCTAGGCTACAACGCTCCTAGCACTTGTGGGAGGTAGCAAATAAGGTTTTAAGGAAAAGAACTTTGTGTTCGAACTCGTGCTAACCTTTACCCAGTTTTTCCACCTCTTTTCCTTCCTAGATTTTCTGTTTTCCCATACAATAATAATTTTTCTGTAGAATTATTATTTTGGGACTTTTCAACCATATTACCCAACAATCTTAAAACCTTATTCTCGTTTCCCGTTGGTTGTTATCTCTAATTTCCTAGAAGAAATGGAGAACCTTGGTGTGCCTATCGTTAATCCAGGGGAGGAGAATGTTGTTGAGAACAACAGTGGTGGGAATGGCAACAATGTTGCTAATTCCCAAGCTACACCAGTGAACGTTGGTTCACAAGATGGTGGAAGCACTGAGGGATATATGCCCATGACTTGGGTACCTTCGGTACCGAGTGGTTCGGCCGAAAGACCGAAAAAGTTCACCGGTAGTGGATCGAACTTGAAGAGGTGGCAAAAAAAGATGTTGTTCTACCTGGAAACTCTCGGCATGGCGAGATTCTTGATCGAGAAGGTTCCCGAACTAAGGGAACAGGATGCCCAATTCGTAATGGCAGCTGGCTATTGGAAGGATTTGGACTTCCTATGCCAAAACTACATCTTGAACGGATTATGTGATGCGTTATACGATGTATATCGCAAGATTGGCATAGCGAAAGCGCTGTGGGAAGCCTTGGATCATAAATACCAAAGTGAGGATGCCGGCGCAAAGAAATTTGTGGTTGGCCGATTCCTTGACTTCAAAATGGTTGATTCTAAGACCGTGCTAAGTCAGGTTGAAGATTTACAACTAATCTTTGATGAAATTCGTGACGAGGGCATGACGTTGAGTGAAGCCTTCCTAGTGGGATCTGTTATCCACTTGCTGCCTCCAGGGTGGAAGGACTTCAAGAACTACCTTAAGCATAAGCGAAAGGAAATGAACCTGAAGGACCTGATCCAGCGACTCAGAATTGAGGAGGGAAACAGGATGAATGTTGGGAGAAATCCTGTCACTGTTGGCGCTAAGGCCAATGTTGTGGAGCATGCTAAAAGCTCCAAGAAGAATAAGAAGGACAAGCGAAAGCTAGGTCCAAGTGGAGGCATTACCAAGAACAAGTTTCATGGAAAATGCTTCAATTGTGGCAAGTCTAGCCACAAGTCTTCTGAATTCAAAGTTCCAAAGAAGAAGAACAAGAAGTCTGAAGCCAGTATGGTTGAAGAAAGCAGTTAGAAGGAGGTCGAGATTAGCCTTTCGGCTATGGTGACCGAGGTGAACCTCGTGGACTCTAACCCACGAGAATGGTTCATCGATACTGGTGCAACAAGGCATTTGTGTTGCAACCGAGAGATGTTCAACACCTTTGAGACCATTGAGGGCGAGAAGGTTTGGATGGGAAACTCTGCTCAGTTTGCTGTGGAAGGCGTGGGCAAGGTGGTTCTGAAGATGACTTCCGGGAAGGAACTGACGTTGAACAACGTACTGTATGTTCCAGAGCTGAGGAAGAATCTGGTGTCTGGCTCTCTGTTGAACAAGCATGGCTTTCGCATGGTGTTCGAGTCAGACAAGGTGGTTTTGTCTAAGTTGGGAATGTTTGTAGGCAAGGGTTATGTAACTGATGGGCTTTTTAAGCTCAATGTAATGCCTATTATCATGAATAAGAGCAAAGTTACTTCCGTTTACTTGCTTGAGTCTTTCAATTTGTGGCATGGTAGACTAGGTCATGTTAATTTTAATTCTATGCGTAGATTAATTAACATGAATCATATTCCTAATTTTCAAATTAATACAAATAACAAGTGTGAAATTTGTGTTGAGGTAAAACTAACAAAAGTACCTTTCAAATCGGTTGAAAGGGAAACTGAACCACTAGAATTAATCCATAGTGATTTGTGCGATTTTAGATCGATACAAACGAAAGGTGGTAATAAATATTTTATCACGTTTATCGACGATAGCACACGTTATTGCTATGTGTATTTGCTTTTAAGCAAAGACGAAGCCTTGGAAAAATTCATTCTTTATAAGAATGAAGTTGAAAACCAACTTAATCGTAAGATTAAGAAAGTTAAAAGCGATAGAGGTGGTGAGTACGAAGCACCTATTGGTGACTTCTGTGCGAGTGTAGGTATACTACACGAGTGTACGACACCTTACTCACCTCAATCGAACTGTGTTGCCGAACGAAAGAATCGTACATTGAAAGATATGATGAATGCGATGCTTAAAAGTTCGGGCCTACCTCAAGATGCTTGGGGTGAGGCTATTTTGACAAGTAATTACCTTTTAAATAAGGTACCTCACAAGAAGCTCGATAAGACTCCTTATGAGCTGTGAAACGGTAGGAAACCTTTCTACCAGTATAGTGTGGGGGTGTCTTGCCAAAGTTTTGGTGCCAACACCTAAGAAAGTAAAGATAGGTCCCAAGACGGTGGACTGTATCTTTATTGGCTATGCACATAACAGTAGTGCTTATCGATTCTTAGTACACGAGTCCCATAATCCGGACGTACACAAGAACACGATAATAGAATCAAGGAATGCATCTTTCTTTGAAAATGTATTTCCTTGTAGGTCCAGCGAGGGACCAAGTACGTCAAAACGAATGTTTGACGAAGCTATGGATAATGATAGTGGGGAATCCGAGAGAGAGCCCGAGCTCGAGCCGAGACGCAGTAAGCGGGCGAGAGTTGAAAAATCATTTGGTCCTGATTTTCTAACTTACTTGTTGGAGTACAATTCGAGTACTCTAACTTGTTTATTAGAAAATGAACCCGATTTTCTATCTTGTTTGATAGAGAACGAGCCTCGAACGTATGTAGAAGCCGTGACTTCTACGGAAGGACCAATGTGGAAAGGGGCTATTAAAACTGAAGTGGATTCTATTTTACAGAATCACACTTGGGAACTTGTTGATCTTCCTCCGGGTAGTAAACCCTTAGGATCCAAGTGGGTCTTTAAAAGGAAGATGAAACCCGATGGTTCCATCGAGAAGTATAAGGCTAGGCTTGTAATCAAGGGTTACAGGCAACGCGAGGGCCTTGATTACTTCGACACGCATTCTCCCGTGACGAGAATAAACTCCATTCGAATGATACTTGCCATAGCCGTGTTGCGGAATCTGGAAGTTCATCAAATTGACGTTAAAACCGCTTTCCTAAATGGCGAATTAGATGAGGAAATCTATATGGAACAACCTGAAGAGTTCGTGGTTCCGGGCTAAGAAAGGAAAGTGTGTAAGTTGGTTAAATCGCTATATGGTTTAAAACAAGCGCCTAAGCAATGGCACGAGAAGTTTGACCATGCGATGTTGACTAATGGATATAAAATAAACGAAAGTGACAAATGTGTCTACGTTAAGGAAATGATAGACGACTATGTTATTCTTTGTTTATACGTAGATGATGTGCTCATCGTTGGTAATAACGATCGGATGATCAACTCTACCAAAAACATGTTAAATGTGAGATTTGACATGAAGGATATGGGTTTGGCTGATTTAATCCTCGGGATTAGAATCATTAGAAGACCTGATGGTCTTGTGTTGAGCCAATCACATTATATTGATAAAATCCTTGAAAAATTTAACAAGGATAATCAACAAAAGACTAGGACGCCATTAGATCGAAGCGTTCATCTAACCAAGAACCACGGGGAGTGTATTTCTCAAGTAGAATATGCTCGGGTTATTGGTAGTTTGATGTATCTAATGAGCTGTACTAGGCCGAATATTGTCTTTGCGGTAAGTAAACTCATTAGATATACGAGTAACCCCGGTGCCATGCACTGGACAGCAATAGTGAAGGTTCTGAGATACTTAAGGTATACTTGTGACCTTGGACTGCACTATGGGAGATATCCTGTTGTACTTGAAGGGTATAGCGACGTTAGCTGGATATCTGATATTAAGGACTCCAAGTCCACGAGTGGCTACGTGTTTACACTAGCCGGTGCAGCCGTTGCATGGAAATCCTCTAAACAGACCGTGATAGCTAGATCCATGATGGAATCTGAGCTAATAGCCTTGGACAAATATTGTGAAGAGGCTGAATGGCTACGCCATTTTTTAGAGGATATTCCTAATTGGGAAAGACCTATACCTCCAATGTGTGTGGATTGTGATAGTCAAGCCACAATTGGAAGAGTACAGAATCATATGTATAATGGTAAGTCTAGACATGTGTGTCGTAGACATAATACCATTAGACAACTTCTCACAACTGGTGTTGTTTCGATTGACTACGTAAACTCAAAAGACAACATAGCGGATCCGCTAACCAAAGGGTTATGTAGAGTAGCGGTGGAGAAGTTGAGACGAGGAATGAGTCTAAAGCCCTTGGTATAAAGTTCTATAGTGGACACCCAACCTAGCTGGCACCTAGGTTCAATGGGACAACTAAATTATGGAACGGAGCGTGTCACTGTGGGGGTCTCGGATTCCCTACCAGTCCTTGTTAGAAACAGTGGCTCCCGCACAAGGTTAGCATGTTAAATGCTTTAGTGATTCGAATGTCGGTTGACATGTGTGAGTATGCGGGATACTCGGAGAAGAATCACCTATGTGAGAGAGAAGTGAGGGTCGCTTCAAAGGAGAATTGACGGGCACAATTCTTCACAAACTCTTGCAGAACCAGGAATGGTGACCCACGACCAAAATGGGCACAATCATGAGAACAAAGCATGGTTGGGAGGTTCCTGTGTGAGATATATCATCATCTACACAAACGGCAGTCGGTTCAAAGACATCGCGTTCTACCGTACAGTCAGTAGAGTAAATGTATCTTCACGAGGGAAGGTTCAAAGGGTGTGACCCTACCTATCCTATGCAGGGATCGACCGTTGAACACAGTTGTTTCCGATTTTAAAACTACCCTGAAAATCAATTTTCATTCATGTGGGTGATTGTTGGAAAAAATAGCTTAAAATGACATATTAAGTGGCTATTTTGTGGTACAATTATCAGTGGGGTCCACTTCCTATTTGGGTCGGGTCAAAGTGGATTCGGATTCTTCGTAGTAAGACGAAGAGATTGATATATTGTCCGCTCAAAACAGATAATGGGTGAATGAGATATTAATTCTCAAAGTAGACCCATTTGAGTTGGGAAATGAAGGGAACAAAGTGAGCTTTGTCCCACATGGTTTGGAAAGAAGATTTGACCCCTTATATACAAGAGCTCTTTTGAAGCTTATAGAATTGTACAGCATAGAGGCTCTCTCGCGCGCGCGCGGTGCAAATCAAAATCCAACTAGAAGAGATCGAAAAGGCTTGGTTCAAGCCCGAGCTCGCGTGCGCCGGCACCTGCGGGCACGAATGTCGTCCGGAAATTGGCTGGCCTTGCGGGCTAAGTTATGCCAAACTTCGGTATTATTTTCCAATCGATATAGTCACTTGGTTCGGCCGAAACCGAGAGCACCACTCTCGTGCTACACAGAGCAGAGAGGTTGTGGTGCACTGAGAGCACAACTCTCGTGCAACAGTGCACTCTCGGGTTGCACCACAGCACGAGAGATGTACTCTCGTGTTGCTTGGTTCGTGTGCTCTCGTGTGAACCTGCACCCCAACGGTCAGAAACCCGAAAGTTCAGAAGATTAAACTCATCTGTTACTGGAATTAACACTGTTTTAATTCCAATTTTAAAACTGAGTTTAATCCTACTTAGTGGGTGGCTGTTACAGGTGTTACACAATTGGTTTTAACACCAATTTAATGACCATGTTGAATGCTATCACTCCAACATCCCTATATAAAGAGAGGTAGAGCAGTAGCATTGTACACAGTATAGAAACAAAGGAATTCCAGTAGCTTTATCCTCTCAAAACTCTACTTCTACTCTCTTCTTTAGCCAATCTGCGTTCCAGCTTTGCTTTGTTTGCCGGATTCTTTGTTTAGGTGCTTAAACAAAGAATCGTAGCACGTTTTATCCTGGGAAACCTAGGCTACAACGCTCCTAGCACTTGTGGGAGGTAGCAAATAAGGTTTTAAGGAAAAGAACTTTGTGTTCGAACTCGTGCTAACCTTTACCCAGTTTTTCCACCTCTTTTCCTTCCTAGATTTTCTATTTTCCCATACAATAATAATTTTTCGGTAGAATTATTATTTTGGGACTTTTCAACCATATTACCCAACATACGTGTCCGTTAAAGGGTCGACACGATAACGACACGAACACGATAAGGCTAAACACGGACACGACATGTTATGGTTAACGGGTTTAAATTTGTAACATGAACACGAACACGATTTGTTAACGGGTTAAACGGGTTGACACAATAGACATGTTTTGTTAACAGGTTTCAAGTCGTGTCGACACGATATGACACGAAACCCGTTTAATCCCGCTATTTCTATTAATATATTTAAAAAGCTAAAATTTAAAGTTAAGTTCTATAAAAAAGAAATAAAACCTACAGTTCAATGCATCAAACAAACTAAAAGTATTCAATTCATAACATTCATAACATGATAAAATAACATCCAAAAATCATAATTAAAGGAGTCCATACAAGTTTTCAGAATAAAATTGAACACAATCAAAGTTCAAATTTCAAATTGTTGAACATCAATAATTGGTGTAGGATCTTGGCATATAATGTAATAAATTCATCCTTAGTCATGTACATAATATCTTTTGTAATCTCAACAATGGTTCTTACATAAATGACAATGATTCTTAGCGGGTTATAAACAAGTTTGGTAAACGGGTTCGTGTTAACGGGTTAACACGATAATATTAATGGGTTAAACGGGTTCTTAATAGGTTTAACGGGTTAACCCGTTAAGACACGAAACATAACGAGTCCTTAACGGGTCAACCCGTTAACGACCCGGGACACGTTAAGGCTAAACACTAACCCGTTATTTTTGTGTCCGGTTTCATGTCGTGTTAACGGGTCGTATCCATAATTGCTAGGTATTAGGATCATACATAACCAAACAACAATATTGGTAATTATTCTAATTCCACCCTACTACCAAACATGCAAAATACCTCCACCAAAATCCATTACCATTACCAAATATTTGATTCTCATTCCGATTCCAATTCTCATGTGCGAACCAAACACACCCCTAATATTATCTAATAATAATATTAATAACCACTGCAAATTTATTCAAAAATGTGGACAAAATAACTATTTTATGGAACAACTCACAAAATGATCTCTCATTTTCTCTCTATATTTTTTAATATTATATTTGCAAACATAATTACAAAGGTTAGTTGCTTCTAATATAGCACTAATTTTGTTTTAAGGCAATTACTTTATCAAAAGAAGAAGTATTGCCCAACTCTTAAGGCAAGAAGAAGATTGTGCAGGAAATAAGGTCGGAAAAACCTAATATTTTTTAATATTATATTTGCAAACATAATTACAAAGGTTAGTTGCTTCTAATATAGCACTAATTTTGTTTCAAGGTAATTACTTTATCAAAACAAGAAGTATTGCCCAACTCTTAAGGCAAAAGGAAGATTGTGTAGGAAACAAGGTTGGAAAAACCTAATAATAATCCTACGAAAAAGGATTATTATTTTATGAAAATTATGGGAAGGGCGAACGAAGGGATGATTTGGGTTGGTGGTTAGCACGAATCCAGCGAAACACTCTCCTTGAGAGTTGTAGCCTGAAGGAGAATTGACGGTTATGCTCTACACATAACTTTACCTGCAAGGCACAAGTCTAGCCTTTTCAACCTCATTTTGAAATTTGATTTGCACTCCTTTGCGCGCGAAAGAGAACCTCTATGCTATACAATTCAATAAGCCTTAGAAAGACTCTTGTATAAATAGTGGTGCAAACCCACTTCCCAAACCAATGTGGGACAAAGCTTCTTCTTTTTCCTTTCATTTTTCCAACTCAAATGGGTCTACTTTGAGAATCAATTTCTCATTCACCCATTAGCGTACAACATATCAATCTCTTTGTTTACAACGAAGAATCCAAATCCACTTTGACCCAACCTAAATTGAAAGTGAACCCCACTAATAATTATACCACAAAATAGCCACTTATTATGCCATTTTAAGCTATTTTTTCCATATTACTCTATTTCTTCTATTAAATTTACCTTATAATGTTCATCTCTCGAAGTCGATCTATATTCTTTTGGTACCAAACTAAATACTAGGCTTGTGCCTATTTCTAAAAACCTACATTTATTGGTATCAATAATTTCGTCAAAGACTAAACTGATTTTTTCAAATTTAGTTTTTTAGCAAATAATTTTGTCACATTTTTTTAAAAATCATCAAAATCATGAACTAAACTTAATGTTAATCTTTTGTGTTCAATGTTGACTTTTCTGTAATCTTGCCGTGTCTCTTGCATTGCACAAAAATGTCTCTTGCATTGCACAAAAAGGATGGAATAGAGAAGTAATAAAATATCAACATTAATTGATTATTTGGTTGAATTACAAAATTACATATTTCATGCTATCTCAATATCTCAATGCAACTGACATTTAGTAAACAAAGCCCAGTCATGTAATATATATGTTGTATTAATGAATGCAAATCTTCCACTTGTGTTGTGAACTTGAAATTAATACATAGTCCTATTCTATAATGTTTTGGTTGTTGGATTGTTTTGATCTCCATTCTTTTCCTTTCCTCTCAACAATTTTGTAATTAGGCAAATCTCAAATACACTGCTGGAAATTAGCATTTTGCCAACCTCATTTTTGACCACCTAAGAATTTGGTCGCAAAAAGTGACTTTTTTCTATTTTTTCGACGGAGTGTTACAGTGGTCGGAAATTGCGACCACATTAAAAACGTGGTCGGAAATATCCGACCACCTAGCAGTGGTGGTCGGAAATCTCTCTCCTTTTTTTTTGTTTTTTTTTTTTGTTTTTGTTTTTTGTTTTTTGTTTTTTGTTTTGTTTTGTTTTGTTTTTTTTTTTGTTTTTTGTTTTTTGTTTTTTGTTTTTTGTTTTTTTTTTTTTTTTTTTTTTTTTTTTTTTTTTTTTTTTTTTTTGTGGATCAATGGTATGATGGCCACACGATTTATCTTTTGAATATTGATTATTTCACTCATATTTTTTTTTTTCAATTTCAACCGACCACCATGCATAGAGTTTACTACTAGATACCATCTCATCATTCTTGCTATGAAAAATAAGATTGTGTCGCCCTTTCCATATAGATACATGAAATCATTTTCTAACTCCAACTCTTTAAAACATTTATTCTTGTTAGGACTCTATAGTCCTAGTTCTATTGAGTTTCATAATCCTACATAATATATTGCATATCATTGCGTATTATACTCTATTATTTTTATCATAGAATTTTGTATCTAACAGTATTCCGCGAACAAAATGTTCCTAACAATATTATTTTTATCACAGAATTCTGTATCTAATAGTATTCCACGAACCGATGTCGTATATATTTTAAAATTTTCATAATTAACAGGCGACGTCGAGTTTGTGCAAAAAATCGACGCCGTATGTTTATTTACAATATTTTAAAAAAAAATATACAACATCGATTTTTAATAACTGACGTTGTATCATTTATTTATTAGGTTTGCCAGAATGGCGTCAATAAAAAACCAACGTCGTATGAGAATCAATCTCGAGGTGAGAATATGTGGACAAATTCAAGCATCGATATGCAAGATCTGATGGATAGGAAATCAAGTAAAAAAAAGGAGTGGAGTCATTTTTATAAATATTAGAAATTTTTGAAATTTGTAATAGTTATGAAAATGACCATATTTTTTCTTTAATTTCAATAGTTGCACTACAAGAAATATGCACATAAACAACACTAGAAAGACACTAGTTTTTAACAAAAATGTTGTCTTTTGTATAAAAGACAACAGTTTGGTCCAAAACCGTTGTCTTTGACGCAACACTTTTATAAAAGACAACGGTTTTTACTTAACCGTTGTTATAAGTGTGTTGTTTTTGTGCATTGTGAAAAGACAACACTACAAAGACAACAGTTTTTTAAAATCGTTGTCTTTGAGCACTTTTCTTTAAAGACAACGGTTTTATTTAACCGTTGACAACGGTTTTATTTAACCGTTGTCTTTAAGTGCACTTGAAAAACCGTTGTCTTTGAGCACTTTTTTTTTTAGACAACGGTTTTATTTAACCGTTGTCGTTGGTGTGTTGTCTTTAAGCGCACTTGAATACACAACACTTCAAAGACAACAGTTTTTTAAATCCATTGTCTTTGCACGCTATTTTTTTTAAAGGACAACGATGTTATTTAACCGTTGTCGTTGGTGTATTGTCTTTAAGCGAAATTGAATACACAACATTTCAAAGACAATAATTTTTTAAAACCATTGTCTTTGTGCAATTTTTTAAAACAACGATTTTATTTAACTATTATCGTTGATGAGTTGTCTTTTAGTTTGTTGACTTCCATCTCTTGCTCACTTAGAAAAAATATCTTCTTTCTCAAACAAAAAAGTCACCCCTTTCTAAAAAATTTAAGTTTCCCTCTCAAACAAAAACCTAAACTTCCCTTCAACAAAAAATAAAAATAAAAACCTCTAAACTTCGCACATACTCCGCCGTTTAGAAAAATAAAATAAAACGCTCGTCGTTTCTCCACCAAATCTATCGCCGATAGCCTCTTCCTGCCGTCGCTTTAGCTTGGTCAATAGAGCTCGTTGCCCATAGCGTAGTGACGCACGCTTGGGTCTTCGCCGTCACCGTCGCTTGTCGCGGCTGCTTCGTACGTTACCTTCATTGCAACATGTTTGTTCCATTACTCTAAATCTTAATCCCTAATCCCTAAATTCTTAATTTCATACTAATTCCATCTATCGTTTGTTGTTGCAATGTATTTGAAGCTTCGCAAATTCCTAATTTCATACTAATTCCATTTATACCTAAATTCCTAATTCTATATCTTTGATGCCTTAGTGAGATATTCTCATAGTCGTTTGTTGTTGCAATGTACTTGAAGGTTCCCAACTTTCCCACTGACAAGAAGGTTAGTGAATCTGCTGTTCAAGTTTCTACAGTTATCTGTGCAGGGATGGTAGTTAGTTTAGGCAAACTGATGATACTATATTTAAAGGCAACTATTTTCTGTGTAGAACTGTAGAAGTAAAATTGCTTATAGTTAATCCACTCTGAAATAACGAAGTGAAAACAGCTATTAAAGTATACTTAGAGTTGGTTTTCCGAATACTTTGCCTTATGAGATCATTCGGTGTTGATTATATAAAGTATTATATGAACTTTGTTGTAACTTGCTATTGCAAACTTAAGTTCTTTAGCATGGTACTTATAATACTACGTACATGAATATATTATACTACGTACAACTGTCAGCAATAAATTGTTATTATTATGACTAGTAAGCGATTATTGTAAAATTTGAAAAAACTTTCTTTAAATTTAGATATGTTTTCCCAAATACAAAGTATTATTATTAATTAATGTACACTATTTTAAGTTTGAGATACTTTTACCATACTTTTTAAAAAAAAAAAAATATTATTAACTATTGAGTAACAATAAATTATCTAGCATGCTTGTTGGCACGATCATTTTTTGATTATACCTAACAACTTTACTTTTTGATGAGACAAATAATAATTGTTCTTATTATCATTATTTCAATTTGTTGTTACTCTCTCACAAGTTTAATGATAATGGCTTTTAGCGCTTACGTTTTGTGCATTTTAATCCACAATATTCAAAATATGTTAAAATGCAATATTGTTTACTAAAAGTGGGGTTTATAAAGTTGAAAGTTAGAACCAAATAAATTTAAGAATTATAAGTAAAAGAGTGAATTCTCTTTTTGGTCTTAGACTTATAGTGCCTTGGCGAATTTTAGTCCTCTATAAAATTTTTTGTCACATCTTGGACACCCTTATTGTGACAATGACAATTTTGGTCCTCCGTCTATAATCTTGTTAGTTGACTGTCTGAGAGGGAGGCTATCTCCTTCTCGCAACCTTCTAGATTGTATTTCTCTGATGTAAACCACAATGTGGTTCGGGTCTTTCTCTGTCCGTAACGGTCCAAGTCCACCCGATTCGCTCCGAGAGGCACAGAAGCTGGCCTAAAAGAAATCGTCACTTGTGGGAATCGAACCCGAGCTATCCCGAAATCCTCCCCCACAAAGAGAGCTCATTTACCACTTGAGCTACCCTGTTGGGTTTCTAGAATGTATTTCTGAAGCCTAACTTACAGCAACTCGTCGGTGTTCCATGGGTTTGTGGAGGCACAAATCCACCACCCCCGCCGCCGCAGCAGTAGCAATAGAAGCAGCTATAGGACTTCTTCGGTGGTGGCTTTGATTAGCTACTCCGACAGCCAGACGAAGACTCAAGACTCGTCGCTCACCCACATCTCCACCTACGTCGTTATACTTTAACAACAAGCAAGATCTGCAGTCCATACCTGGAATTCAGGTCGTCTCGCCCACGTACATAAAACCGCTCAACTTGCTGGCGGCGGAGGCCAACATTGTAACACCTCGTGTTACGGCCTCTAAACCAATTAATTATTTAATTACTTACCCTTAAAAGAGAATTAAATTCCCTTAATTAATTAGGAAGGGTCCACCATAGACAATGGACCCTTATCCCTAAACCAAACCCTTAGCCCTATAAGAAATAGAATTAGTAAACCCATACCATTCAGACCCTAATTAGGACTCTTAGATATATATAAGGACATAGGAGGCACCTAGAATTCACACCACAATAGATTCCATCACACAAGAATTCCCCAAGAATTCCCCTATCACCAAACGTAGGAGAAATCAAGAAGAAGAAATCTTAGAGAAAGAGCCTTTATAGCCAAGGATTCTAATTAAGGCTAAGAGGTAACCCTATGTCTCAACAAAACCTATTTTCCTTGCTATAATCTTCTTCTTTGGCTCCTTTTGATATACAATTCTGTGCTTGTGTCTTGATAAAACTTTTATGATGATTATGATATGATCTTGATATTGATGAGATGATCTTATGTGTTGATCTTGATAATCTTGATGATTATAAGAGGATCTTGATAATTGTGTGTTGATTCTTGATAAATCTTGATGTTCTTGATTTTAAAGATAAAGTATGATTTTGTGATTTAAATATGGTTCGAGCCCTAGGTTGAATCGTGAATTTCGTATTGTGCTATTTTTGGTATATTTGGGTGGGAATTCGCATGTTCGGGTGTTGATTATGTTTAGAAGTCATGTTAGGATGTGTTCAATATGATTCTTGGTTTTGATCCGTTATTTGACTACGTGGTGTCGTCGTTTGTGTATAAAAGTGTCTAAACATGGTTTCGGGTTCCACAAAAGATCTCGGGACCCAAGTATTGAAAAAGAGTCAGTGGGGGGTAGGTGGGGGTAGGGGAACCCGCCACCTACCCGCTGTCCTTAAAGGGCGTCGCCGGCAGCGGGCAGGCGACTGCCCGCTGGGCACCCGATGCCCAGCAGTCTCGCCGCCGGCGGGTGGAGGCTGGAAACTCTCAAGTGGGAAGGTGGTTTTCCCCGTTTGAGGTTTCCCCGACTCTCGTGGTGTCCCAACGGACTCCGTTTATCGTGCCTGAGTCTAGTTTGATGTTTCGGGTACCATTCATAGGATAAAAGAGTCTTATGTATTGCATGCTAGTTGAATTGGTATCCCGTTGATCTAGGCGAAAGATGTATGAACCCCTTAGGATTATTCCTAGTATGTGGATGACCACGCATAAGTTTATTATACGTTTTCTCTCCCCTTTCCCAATGTGCTACTTTGGGTTGCATGTGCTTGCTATGTGTTATGTGTGCATGATACCCCAATTTGGTTGCGATCAAATTGGCTATACGGGCAGTTGGATGGGTTGAGAACCATACCAACTGTTAACCAAGTCGGTTGCGATCGGTAAGGTATATAAATATTATATAGGGCTGCGGTCCACCGTTTGGTTGCGATCAAACGTTTTACATGAGCTGCGGTTCATAATCTGGTTGCGATCAGAAATACACTTTTGGGCTGCGGTCCACCGTTTGGTTGCGATCAAACGTAATGATGAGCTGTGGTTTATCGGTTGGTTGCGATCAACCCCTTTCGTGTTGCGATACGAGGCAGGGTGCTGCGGGGCCGTGTTAGCGCTATATGCGCTGACCCTCATGTATGGGCGTGCGATTGGTCCTGTGGCGCCACCAAAGTGTGCTTATGTGTTGAGATAATGATTGAATAATGATGTGAATGATGTGACTTTAGGATATATGCTAGTATCTTTATATGCGTGATTATAACTATTGAATGTGCTTGTCCCTACTTGTTAAGTCTATTCTCGGTTTTAAAGCTAGAGTCTCCTAAGTATATATATCTTCCGTCTTCAAAATGGGTTATATATATATATATATATATATATATATATATATATATATATATATATATTGTATTTTAACGCGTTGGAGTGGGTTACCAGCATTATTCGCTGAACAGATATCTTTGGCTTTCAGGCACAGACGAGTAGCTCCGGAGCGCGCTAGAGGACCGAGACTTAGATAGATAGTTTTCCATTTGGCCTGCGTGCCATGATGATGTATTGACATTGCTTTGAGGATATTTAGTTAGTATAGCATGTGCATTTGAGTTCTCCAGCTCAGATGTGGTATAGCACCCCAAACTCTTATGTTTAAGTATGCCCTGTTTCGGGATTTAATAATAGAATTACCTTCCTATTATAAGTTTTAAAAGTTTTAAAATTTAGGAGTGTTACAGTTGGTATCAGAGTCTAAGTTTGACCCTAGGATAAGACTCTTAAGACCAGACTTTAGGACATTAGGCTTGAACTCTAGGTGTTTAGGAACATAGGATTCAGGAATCTTAGGACGCGCGGTGAGATTGTGAGCTTACCTAACCTTCCCCTCACTCTATTCTGCACTTAATTTAAAGAACTCCCCCTACACTTATAGCATCAAGGTAAGGATGCAATTTAAAAATAATATCGACCCTGTAAACCATTAGGATGGCACCAACAAGGAAACAGGCAAGGGCACCGGAACCCTCCACACATGGACCCTTGATTCAAAACCTGTAGCAACTGGCCTAAATCACTCAAACACTGAACAACACGATCCTCCAGCCACCGTCACCAAGTAGAAACTCAGAAGTCAACCACCAAATCTCAAAACAACAACTGCCCACCTTCTCAGGGGAAGAAGACTCCATAATTCTCGAAGAATGGATCCGAACTTTTGACAAAATATTCGAAGCAGTGAAATGCCCGGAGGGCCACCGTATAGGAGTAGCCTTGTTCTATTTCAAACACGAAGTTGACCTCTGGTGGGTCCACGAGGGACCTGATTATAAACAAGAACCAGGGTTCAACTAGGAGGCCCTAAAAACACGGCTACGGAAACGGTTCTACCCCAGTCACATAAAGGCAGCCATATACGAAGAATTTCTCCACCTGAAGCAAGGAACAACCCCAATCACGGAATATCACCAACAGTTCCTCAAACTAACTCGCCTCACACCCGAGCTAGTACCTACAGAATCAACCAAGATCGAGAAATTTATGACAGGCCTCAACTTCGAAAGTCGGGAGGCCCTAACCCTACGCAAATTAAAGACTCTCGAGGAAGCCTATGCCAAGGCAGCCCAGCTGCAACAAATACCGCATGGCCCACCGGAGTCACACCAGGGACACAAGAGGAAAATCGGGGAAAGTCACACAACCCCCCTACGGAAACCAAAGACTGCCAGGGCCATCTCGCCCCAAAAAGCTATAACACTGGCTCCCACAAAGAAAACGGGAATCACCCAAGGAAGAATTCTTACCATAAGCAAAACCCGAATCGGGGATAGTAACATAGTCTCCGGTACCTTCCTCATACACACCGCCTCTGCCACCGTACTATTTGATTCAGGAGCCACCAACTCATTCATAGCAGCCGAATTCGCCACACAACTTGGCTTAAACACCAACACAAGAGTACAACTGCAAGTCAAGGTGGCATCCGGCGAAGTCGTAAAGTGTGATCACATGTACAAAAATATAATGATCACCATCGAAGGAGTAGAGTTCCCTAGCAATCTAATACAATTCAGGCTGGATGGAATACAGGTAATCTTGGGTATGGACTGGCTAGGGAAATTCCGAGCACAAATCCTATGCGGCGAACAAAAAGTGGTCTTGCGGGGACCAAACGGCAAACGGAAATCCTACCACGGATCCCACAAGAACCCAGAAATCAAACTAGTAAACATGATGAAAATGAAGAAGTACCTGACAAAAGGGCACGAACCCTTCCTATGCTTAATCAAGGATATCAACATCAAGGCAGTCGAACCTCGGACCATTCCAGTGGTGAACGAGTTCACCAATGTCTTTCCAGATGAGATTCCCGGGGCACCTCCGACCAGAGAAGTGGAATTTACCAGAGACTTGGTACCCGGCGCTGCCCCGATCTCAAAACCATCCTATAGATTGGCGCCAAAAGAAATGAAGGAACTGAAAACACAACTACAGGATTTACTGGACAAGGGGTACATACGCCCCAGTACCTCGCCATGGGGAACACCGATACTATTTGTCAAAAAGAAGGATGGAAGCATGCGCCTGTGCATCGACTACAGGGAACTAAATCAAGTTACTATAAAGAACAAGTATCCCCTTCCCCGAATTAATGACTTGTTCGACCAACTTAGGGGAGCAGGAGTTTTTTCAAAAATCGATTTAAGATCCGGATACCACCAGATAAAAGTGGCCGATCCAGATATTCAGAAAACAGCCTTTCGAACCCGCTACGGCCACTACGAGTTCACGGTAATGCCCTTCGGACTCACCAATGCACCCGCTGTATTCATGGACCTCATGAACCGGGTATTTCGGCCCCACCTAGATGACTTTGTCATTGTGTTCATCGACGACATCCTGGTCTACTCACGAGACAAAGAGGAACACGAAAAACATCTCCGCACAACCTTGAAAACTTTGAGGGAGAACCAGTTATACGCCAAATTCTCCAAATGCGAATTTTGGAAAGACAGCATGGCATTCCTAGGACACGTGATAACCAAAGAGGGGATCAGGGTAGATCCAACCAAGATCCACGCAGTCAAAGAATGGCCCACACCAAAGGCACTTTCGTAGATCAGGAGCTTCCTAGGGTTGGCTGGCTATTATCCGAGGTTTGTACCCGATTTTACCAAGATAGCCCAACCCCTAACCAAACTCATGAAGAAGGAAACCCCCTTCCGGTGGGACGACAATTGCACTTCAGCCTTTCAAGAACTGAAAGAAAGACTGACCACAGCCCCCGTTCTAGCCCTTCCCTCCGGAGTGGAAGGATTCGAAGTTTTCAGCGACGCCTCCAAAAAGGGACTAGGGTGCATACTAATGCAAAGAGGCAAGGTAATAGCATACGCATCCAGGCAACTCAAAACCCACGAAGAAAAATACCCCACGCACGAACTAGAGCTAGCCACCATTGTATTCGCTCTAAAAATTTGGAGGCATCACCTATACGGAGTACAATGCAAGATCTACACAGACCATAAAAGCCTGAAATACATCTTCACTCAGAAAGATCTGAACATGCGACAACGAAGATGGTTGGAACTCATAAAGGATTATGACCTGGATATTCAGTACCACAAGGGAAAAGCTAACGTCGTGGCAGACGCACTAAGCTGAAAGACTAACCACTCCCTCAACACCACCTGGGTCCTGTCAGACGAGTTGTGCAAAGACTTCCAAAAGTTGGATTTGGAAATAGTGGAGTAGGGACAAACAAATTCGGAAATCTACCTATTCAATGTCAGGATCATACCCACGCTACTCGAAGAAATCAAAACCGGGCAGCAACAGGACCCGGAGCTAGATAAGATATGACTTGACCTGGCTCAAGGAAAGGACGGGCCATTCAAACTATTTGAGGATGACAGCCTCCGCTATCAAGGGAGATGGTGCATACCCACGACACACCCCCACCTAAAACAACAAATCTTAGAAGAGGGGCACAACTCACCATACTCTGTGCACCCCAGAGGCGACATGCTATACCAAGACGTGAAAAAGATGTTTTGGTGGCCCAACATGAAGAAGGAAGTCGCAGACTTCGTGAGCAAATGTCTGAACTGCCAAAGAGTAAAAGCCGAACGATGCAAGCCCAAGGGACTCGTGCAGCCCCTCGAAATACCCCAAGGGAAGTGGGACTCCATATCCATGGACTTCGTAGGAGGATTACCCACAATACCAACAGGGAAGGATAAAATCTGGGTGATAGTGGACTAACCAAGACAGCACGGTTCATCGCCATGAAAGAAACCTGGACAATGACACAACTAGTCAGGGCCTACCTAAACCGGGTAGTAAAGTACCACGGAATTCCCCAAAACATTGTTTCCGATAGGGACCCCAGGTTTCTCTCACAATTCTGAAAATCTCTACAGACAGCCATGGGGACAAAACTGAGCCTGAGCACTGCCTTCCACCCCACTACCGACGGCCAAACCGAAAGGACCATTCAAACTCTCGAAGACATGCTAAGAGCCTGCATGATAGACTTCCAGGGGACGTGGGAAGAACACCTAGACCTTATCGAATTCTCTTATAACAACAGCTATCACGCAAGCATCCGCATGGCTCCCTACGAAGCACTATATGGTCAAAAATGTAGGACACCCTTATGTTGGGAAGACATGGTCAACCCAGTGACCCTGGGACCACAATACCTACAAGACACCATAACTAAAGTTAAACGCATACAAGAAAGAATGAAGGCCACCCAGGACCGCCAGAAATCCTACGCCGACCTAGGGAGGAAGCAAGCCAAATTCTCCACATGAGAAAAGGACTGGCTAAAGATCTCACCCACTCGAGGGGTGATGAGGTTCGGAAAGAAGGGGAAACTCAGTCCCCGGTTTATTGGCCCCTACGAAATCTTAGAAAAAGTCGGGAACCTGGCCTACCGCCTCGCCCTACCCGCCGAGCTGGAGCAAGTGCACAACGTATTCCACATATCACAACTAAAGAAATACGTGCACGATGCAAGTCACGTGTTACAACCCGAGGCCGTGAGCCTGGACGACACTCTAGCCAACGAAGAGAAACCCGTAAGGATCCTGGACACTAAGACGAGGGCCACTCGCCAACGAACCATAGAAATGGTAAAGATCCTCTGGTCCAACCACGGAACGGAAGAGGCAACATGGGAACTCAAAGACGCCATGAGGGAACGCTACCCCAAACTCTTTACACAAGGTAACCAAGGCAAAATCGTAGGATAAGGGAGGAGGTCGATTCAGCAAACCTAAGCTTCAGGGACGAAGCTTTCCGTTAAGGGGGGGGGGGGGGGAGGGTGTAACACCCCGTGTTACGGCCTCTAAACCAATTAATTATTTAATTACTTACCCTTAAAAGAGAATTCAATTCCCTTCATTAATTAGGAAGGGTCCACCATAAACCATGGAACCTTATCCCTAAACCAAACCCTTATCCCTATAAGAAATAGAATTAGTAAACTCATACCATTCAAACCCTAATTAGGACTCTTAGATATATATAAGGACATATGAGGCACCTAAAATTCACACCACAATAGATTCCACCACACAAGTATTCACCAAGAATTCCCCTATCACCAAACGTAGGAGAAATCAAGAAGAGGAGATCTTAGAGAAAGAACCTTTATAGCCAAGAATTCTAATTAAGGCTAAGAGGTAACCCTATGTCTCAACAAAACCTATTTTCCTTGCTATAATCTTCTTCTTTGGCTCCTTTTGATATACAATTCTGTGCTTGTGTCTTGATAAAACTTTTATGATGATTATGATATGATCTTGATATTGATGAGATGATCTTATGTGTTGATCTTGATAATCTTGATGATTATAAGAGGATCTTGATAATTGTGTGTTGATTCTTGATAAATCTTGATGTTCTTGATTTTAAAGATAAAGTATGATTTTGTGATTTAAATATGGTTAGAGCCCTAGGTTGAATCGTGAATTTCGTATTGTGCTATTTTTGGTATATTTGGGTGGGAATTCGCATGTTCGGGTGTTGATTATGTTTAGAAGTCATGTTAGGATGTGTTCAATATGATTCTTGGTTTTGATCCGTTATTTGACTACGTGGTGTCGTCGTTTGTGTATAAAAGTGTCTAAACATGGTTTCGGGTTCCACAAAAGATCTCGGGACCCAAGTATTGAAAAAGAGTCAGTGGGGGGGTGGGGGTAGGGGAACTTGCCACCTACCCGCTGCCCCTAAAGGGCGTCACCAGCAGCGGGCAGGCGACTGCCCGCTGGGTACCCGCTGCCCAGCTGTCTTGCTGCCGGCGGGTGGTCCTCCACCCGCCGGCCACCCGCTGGAAACTCCCAAGTGGGAAGGTGGTTTTTCCCGTTTGATGTTTCCCCGACCCTCGTAGTGTCCCAACGTACTCCGTTTATCGTGCCTGAGTCTAGTTTGATGTTGCGGGTACCATTCGTAGGATAAAAGAGTCTTATATATTGCATGCTAGTTGAATTGGTATCCCGTTGACCTAGGCGAAAGATGTATGAACCCCTTAGGATTATTCCTAGTGTATGGATGACCACGCATAACTTTATTATACGTTTTCTCTCCCCTTTCCCAATGTGCTACTGTGGGCTGCATGTGCTTGCTATGTGTTATGTGTGCATGATACCCCAATTTGGTTGCGATCAAATTGGCTATACGGGCAGTTGGATGGGTTGAGAACCATACTAACTGTTAACCAGGCCGGTTGCGATCGGTCAGGTATATAAATATTATATAGGGCTGCGGTCCACCGTTTGGTTGCGATCAAACGTTTTACATGAGCTGCGGTTCATAATCTGGTTGCGATTAGAAATACATTTTTGGGTTGCGGTCCACCGTTTGGTTGCGATCAACCCCTTCGTGTTGCGATACGAGGCAGGGTGCTGCGAGGCCGTGTTAGCGCTATATGCGCTGACCCTCATGTATGGGCATGCGATTGGTCCTGTGGCGCCACCAAAGTGTGCTTATGTGTTGAGATAATGATTGAATAATGATGTGAATGATGTGACCTTAGGATATATGCTAGTATCTTTATATGCATGATTATAACTGTTGAATGTGCTTGTCCCTACTTGTTGAGTCGATTCTCGATTTTAAAGCTAAAGTCTCCTAAGTATATATCTTCCGGCTTCAAAATGGTTTTTCTATATATATATATATATATATATATATATATATATATATATATATATATATATATATACCTCTATTGTATTTTAACGCGTTGGAGTGGGTTACCAGCATTATGCGATGAACAGATATCTTTGGCTTTCAGGCACAGACGAGTAGCTCCGGAGCGCGCTAGAGGACCGAGACTTAGATAGATAGTTTTCCTTTTGGCCTGCGTGCCATGATGATGTATTGGCATTGCTTTGAGGATATATAGTTAGTATAGCCTGTGCATCTGAGTTCACCAGCTCAGATGTGGCATAGCACCCCAAATTCTTATGTTTAAGTATGCCCTGTTTCAGGATTTAATAATAGAATTACCTTCCTATTATAAGTTTTAAAAGTTTGAAATTTTAGGGGTGTTACAAACATCTTGATCGCATCAGTGGATTTCAGATTAGCCCAGAGCACCCTCTCCCGGCGGCTTCTGAAGACGGGTGAACGACTCTCAAATGGGTCGACTCCCACTCCACTGGAGACGGCGACGAGGAGTGGCTGAAGGAGTATACTGACTTCGACCTGGTGTTCCCCGGCAGTGACAACATCAAATTTCTTCAGCTGTCCATTTTCTGGGGGCAGGAAAAGATCGGCAATGAAGGTGAAATCCCGATCTTCAGCTCATTCTTTTAGACCATATGGTGTGTCGCCCTGCCAGAAGCCACGAGGCTGGACGACCCACATATCAATTCGACGAAGGACCCGGATCAAGGAAAACTGGGTCCCAAGAGAGTGATAAAGATCCATTAAAGCACAAGGGGTGGTTGTACAAGGAAGCATTGGTTAGCAGTGGGTGGCGAGGGGCAGCTGAGGTGGTGGAGGTTAAAGGGGAACACCATATTCTCAATTTGAATAGCCCCACCTGTGATAATGCCATGGCTATGCTTAAAAAGCTCGCCGCTTTCTTCCACGACCACAACCCCTACTAGGCTGTGACAATCCAAAATTTAATTTTCTAAATTCGGTTTTAAGAAATTCCAAAATAGCCATTTTTCACTCTACCAAAATTTTTATGATGAAAACGGTGTATGAATTAATTATTTTGAGTTATGTTTTAAATGATTTCAACACCGAGATTTATTTTATTTCTAAAATCCGAAATTCTCGGGTACATTGCGTACCAAGTTTTTGACCCAAAAGTCAATTTGAGTGAAACCGGGAGGAATCTGAGAAACCAAGTGGTTATCTAGAAAGTATTTTTGGAAAAATGTATTTTGACCCCCAAACTATTTAAAACTATCTTTCTAGAGTCTAAACTTTGGTCCATGTTGCTTGGTGAACCACAAAACTCCATCCATTGTCTGATACTTTTAGAACATCAACCAAATGACCATTTTTCCCCTCACCAATCATGAGAGAATCTCCTAGGGTTTTGCATCCTATAAAATCACACCTTTCCCTCATTGGATCCCCGATCGCATTCCCTTGCCTCTCCAAGCATTGTCTAATAGAAGAGAACAACATTCACAGTAAGCTTCATCCTTCATCTTTCACTCCTTCACTTTGCTTCTAGTATTGTTTCTTTGGCCTCCATTATTTGAGTTCTCTTAGGCTTAGTTTGTTGTTGTTGTTTGGGGTGTTTAGGTGGTGAAGGAAGTGGTGGAAGTTGAGTGGAGAGGAAGCTGAGATCCACACAAGAAGGAGAACAAGAAGAGGTATAACCCATGGACTCCCAACAAGCTTTATTTTGACTCTGTGAAGTCTAGATTGTAGTATAAATGCTTAGAAATGCTAGATTATTATTGTTGTTGAGCTATTAGTGATCTATTGTTGATCTATGATTGTGTTGTTGAGGAATTGGGAGTGTTGGATTACTCAAAGTTTGTTGCAGGTGAAGAAAAACCCCTCTGGTGCACACTATCTGTGCACCAGACAAGTTCACGGAGCTAGCCAACGGCCCTAGTCAGGGACCGCTGGCTAGTCCCGTGGAGGGCCGACCCTTGAGCACGATTCTCAGCTAGAACCGTTACCCAAGGCCGCCGCTTGGCCAGGCCGAATCTGTTACCCAAGGCCCCGCCACAAGCTCCGCCAGGTCGAATCTGTGTAGTGGCTGGGCTCTCTGTGGCTCAGCTATGTGTCGTTCGGACCGGGACTAGTGGGTCCTTGAGGCTCGGACACTCGGGTTCGTTGCGACGCACTAGTAGAAGTTATTTTCGTTGAATTTGGAGTTGAAATGATTAAATTACAGTAGAATTTGGGTTGAGAATTGCTTTGGAAGTATTCTGTAATTGTTTTACAGTGAAGAAAATTTTTGTAGTGTTTGAGCTTAGTTATTTGAATGAGAAGCATGATCATTATTTGATTATTGGATTGAAAATCATGATCATTATTTTATAAGTTTTGCTCGAATAGTATGCCTAAGTATCTATATTGATTTACTGAGAAGCCTTGTCAAGAATGTGAGAATTTGATATGTTTAGAGCATGATTTCTAAATTACAGTGAATGAGTTTAGGAAGTATAAGTTGAGTTTAAGAGCATGAACAAAACTTACTAAGTGTTTGCTAAGAAGATTTATCGAGAATTGAGTTCTGAGCATGAGTTAATACATTGTTTGCTTGATTTATAGTCAAAGAGAATTTGAGATATTCTTTATCAGTAAAGAACATGTTTAACATATCATGAACTAAAGTGCCTAAGTGGCTTTAAGTAAGCCTAAGATCCATTTCAAAAACCTATATCTATTTTGAAAAATCAATATCTAGTTGCATAGAGAAGTTGCATGATATTTGATTTCCAATTTGTGAGAAAAAAAAATTATTGAGAAACTATGTGCATGAGATTGCATAAATAGAATTGTTGCATAAGAAAAAAGTGCAAGATTTATATCTATATGTATCTAGTGAGCAATCCGAAGTTTTGGAGGCCCGTTAGGACTTTGTCCTTTCGGAAGAAAAGAGAAAGAAAGAAACTAAAGAAAGAAACAGACATTGCGATCCGATGTGAAGTATAGGCATGGCAACGGGGCGGGGCGGCGTCCCCGTCCCCGGCGGGGAATTGAAAAAATTCCCCATCCCCGTCCCCGCGGGGAATTTGGCGGGGACAGGGAATCTCCTTCCCTGGTCAACTCCATAGTCAAATTGTCAAAAACTTGTACAATTTAAAAACAAAAATGACAGTATCACTAGCATACACCAAGAACAATTATATGAATGATTGAATCCCTTCAATCCACCAACAAACAATTATATAATTCATTTTCAAATCAACATTAATACACATAGTATCACAAACATACACCAACAACAATTGTATGAATCCAGTCAATCCACTACCAAACAATTATATAATTCAAATTTTAAATGGATTCACAGTATGTTTCCACCAATACCGCAATAATCTTAATTCCTAAAATTATATATATATATATATATATATATATATATATATGTATATATATATATATATATGTGTGTGTGTGTGTGTGTATTCAAATAAGGACAAGTATATTATAGAGGACTGTGAGGACACATGTAGTGTGTGCCATTAGCCGGTATGTCGTGTACATGGCCGAATGTGGTCGTGTGCCACAATTTGTATCTCACGTACTAAATTTGTTAATTTATAGAGCCTGGGTTCGAAACCTGATGTTTACATATATTCTTGTGTGCCATTATGTATTAAGTTGTGTGCCTGTTATTAATTTGTTGTGTGCCGATTATTTGTCCTCACAGTCCTCTATATATTGTTGTCCTCATTTGAACTCAACCCTATATATATATATATATATATATATATATATATATATATATATATGTATATATATATGTATATATGTATATATGTATATATATATTATATATATATATATATATATATATATAATTGCACTCAGGTACGAATGTTTCGCCCAGGAGTGAAATAGGAATGGATTCTGTCGGTCCACGTGTCCTGATCTAATGGATGAGAAACACTGATTTTTTTAAAAAGCGCGGTGGCATTTTCATAAATAATTGAACATTGAAGTGCAAGTAAAATATATTACAAGTGCATGTAAAATGTATTATAGGTTCAAGTAAAAATTTACACTGAGCATCAATACTAAGTGCACCTATAGTTATAAGTAGTCGCACCTATAGTTCTAAGTAGTTGCACGTATAGTTATAAGTAGTTGCGCCTAGGTTTATGAATGCTTGCGGGTGGTTTTCAGAGATATTACTACACGCTGAACTCAGATCAATGAATGTTAACAAGGCAAAATTACATGCACTTATAGGTGAAAGTATGTGCACCTATAGTTATAAGTAGTTGCACCTATAGTTATAAATAGTTGCACCTATAGTTATAAACACACCCAGGTGCATGAATGTTTACGGGAAGTGAATGCTAACAAGGCAAAATTACATGCACTTATAGGTGAAAGTAAGTGCACTTGTAAGTGATTTTACTTGAACTTCGATGTTCAATTATTTACGAAAATGCCATCGCATTTTTTTAAACTATTAGATCTGGACACGTGTCGCGCGCTAATTTATTCGCATATTCCTTCCTGGACACTTATTCGCACCTGAGTGCATCCCTATATATATATATATATATATATATATATATATATATATATATATATATATATATATATATATATATATTAATTTTCGAGGACGGGGACGGGGCGGGAAGGGGAGGGGTATCCCCGTTCCCGTACCCATCTCCGCCGGGGAATTTCACAAACTCCTCGTCCCCGTCCCCTACGGGGACGGGGCACATTGTCATCCCTAGTGAAGTAACGAGGTCGATATTCCCGAGTTACTAGGTTGGATACTACCCGCCGGGCTTGGAATCCCGGTCAGGGGGTGTGCACACTGACAAGTACGATACCTGATTCCACAGAGTTTGAGAAAAGAACCAAGAGAATAGTTCTGTGGGTGAGACGAGTATTAGGTCGGCTAGATGCCGAGCCCAGATAGGCTCGTTCACATTATGGTGAAGTTCCTACCTTGCCCACGAGTATAAGAAAGAAAGAAAGAAAGAAAGCGAGTCCATGTGACTCAAGAGAAAGAAGAGAAAAGCGAGTCTGTGTGACTCAAGTGAAAGAAGAGAAAAGCAAGTCATTGTGACTTTAAGAAACCTCCACAGAACAAGTATTCCTTGTTACAAAAGAAAGAGTGTATATGTATATCTATCTATACTTAAAGCATCATGTTCATCTTATTGCATGATTATATGATTTGCACGTGTTGCATGAAAGTATGAAAAGAAGCATGACTCTATATTGTCATTTATTGATTATCTGGATAGCATGTGATTGCTTGTTAAAGTTTAAGTACATCTTTATCCATCAGTTTGAGCATGAGTAATGTATTTCGTCATGATAAGTTATAAGTGAAAGCATGAGTTTGTTGATGAATTAAATGTATGAGAATGTATGCCTATTTAATGATTAGGTTGCAAGCATCTAGAACTTATTGTTGAGTATGTTTAAGTGTTGTTTAAAGTGATTAAGATTACTTTATATAAGTGTACGTGACAAATATTTTCCAAAAGTATATTCTATAGTACTTTACAGGGTTGAGTGTCGTTATACTTAACTTCGTGCTAACGAGTTGTTTTTCTACTTGCTTATTTGTTAACCCCTTTCAAGTGGGCCCAGGTCTTGAGAGCGATCGAGTTAGACTAGCTTAGCTTAGAGTGCTAGTTGTAGTCTAAACTCTTTTCAGTTATGTTTGTTAAAAACTTGGTTTTTAGATCAGATTAGCTGTTTTTTATGGTGTTGGACACCGGGGTTTTACTCCCAAGTTTGTTTAAAGTTGTTAAGCTTGACTTTGTTTAGATCTTTTCCTTGTCTGTCAATCACCGTGTGTGGTGATTGTGGCGGTGACACCTCTTGTAGTTTGACTGTTAAGCTTTTGATGCGATCTTATTATTGTTTAGTATCCTTTTAAGTTAAGTCTTGTAATTAAGGTTTAAGAAAAGTGGGGTGTTACATAGGCTACTACCACTTTCTTCCGTCTTTCACGAAGGAGATAGCCTGAATTGACAGAAATACCCCCTCTCAGACGGTCAACTGACGGAATTATAGACGGAAGACCAAAATTGTCTATGTCACAATAAGGGTGTCCAAAATGTGATAAACTATTTTATGGAGGACTAAAATTGTCCAAGCCACAATAAGTCTAGGACCAAAAAGGGAATTCACTCTACATAAAAGTATTAACACTATAAACAAGAGATCAAAAGTAAAATAAAATTTAGGGAAAATTGCACTTTTCATTCCTAAGTTATAGGGTAATTGTAGAATTCGTCCCTAAGTGTTGGTCATACTCCTTTTTTGTTCCTGTTATCATTGACATTGCACTTTTTGTCCATTTACTAATAAAACATTAGGGACGAATTTTGCAATTTTAGTATAACTCAGGGACGAAAAGTGAGCACGAAAAGACAAAATGTGTAACGCCAATGATAACTTAGGAACAAAATGTGAGCATGACCAACACTCATGGACGAGCATGACCAACTTATGAATAAAGTCTTTCATACAAAAAATTCATGACTTTTGTAGACTTTTTAAAATAAAAAAAAAAAGTTGATAAAAGTTTATTAATGTTTTTTTATATAGACTTTTATAGTCTTACAAAGTTTTAGAAAGTTTTGAACGACTCAATGCAAGTCAATCAAAGTTTATTAAAATATATCATTTTAAAAGTCTCAGTTGGTTACAGGGATGAAGTTTGAGAACAATGACCAGGGATTGAGTCTCATCAGCGGCAATGTGGGAGCAACCTCTCAAGGGGGGCTCCTTGTGTGCAGTAAACAAAGGTCTAGCCTCTGTGTTCAGTTAAGTTACCATAATTTATATCATTTCAAATGCTATGTCGGGTCAGTGCGTGAGAGTCTCTTAGAACAACCCCAATAAGGGGGTTCATTCAAAGCTCTTGGAACAATACAATCTAATTAGCTAAGCTTTTAACAAATGAGATTGGTGGGTTTTGAAGAGTTCTTCCTCGTGCAAGAAAAAAAACTTGTGCAAGTTTGTTTTAAAAACATAAAAATAAAATAAAGGGTGAGACGCGCAGGTGCGTCTCACCCTGCTGCCTAGCGGGCGTTTTAGAGGGACTGCTAGTTGGCGACCACTCTGAAATTTAATTTAATTGGCCGTTGCCATTGGCAACGGTCATTTTTCCAATCGTTGCCAATGGCAACGGCCAAATTTTGTGTCGTTGCCATTGCAACGGAAAACCTTTTTCTAAAAAAATATTAATAATTATTATTTTTATTTGCTATAAATATCACATCTTTCACAATTTTTAACATTTTCCATTCTACTCCCAATTTACTTCTATATTTCTCTCAATCCATGACTCGCAATTGCATCATCAACTTCGCGCGGATTTGGTTGAGCATATATATATGGAACAATAACGGTAATTAATTTAACCATTTTGTATTTTAATTTTTTATGCGCTTGAATTTATTATTAACCACTTTGTAGTTTAATTTTCAAGCAATTAGTTGTTTAATTTTCATTTTATAACTATCGTATTAATTCATTAGGCGTTCTATGTTTATTTTAATTAAGTTTGGAAATGAAAGCTATATCTCATAACACTATTTACGTATGTTCATTCATACACTATTTCCATATTTACGTATGTTCATTTATCTTTATTTTAAAGTTATAAATTTATAAATCAAATAGATAAAGAAATAATTAAAATATGGAGATAAAATGGTGGGTTCTCAAAAAGTTTTGAAAAAATATAAAATTAATGAGAAGAAGAATTTTTGTGATTGAGTGAAATAGTGAATGATGAGGTAGATGTTGGGGCCCACAAAAAAATGGAGAAAAATTCCCAACTATTAAGGATGTCTTTAGGGTTGGAGATTCAATCTTTGGGAACAATGAAAAGTGACATTGGGACAAATAAGGTTGAATTCAATGTGTCATAAATTTTGATTACGTATCCTTTTGTCCTA